>NW_022883256.1:0-15521 GCF_011952255.1 Bombus vosnesenskii | reverse complement strand
CGAAGGTCCTCCGCCTCCTCCTACATGTTTGTCTTCTCTGTACGGGCGTCCCAGTTCTAGGCCGCGTCACTGGCTGCTGTCTGGAGCATCTCGTTGTCTCTATCCTTGAGGCGCCATCTTGGTGGCGGGCTGAAGAGTTCCATTCCCCTAATGCCGCAGGTCTGTCTCGCGGGTATTGTCTCCGGGCCGACCTCGATGAATATATACAGGTGGACTGCGAGAGTCTCAACCCCTTCGGCTACTCTCCAGCCTGAGACACGCCGGAAGGCATTGGGGGTACCCCATGTAATATCGACGACGGAACATCTTCTCCATGCCACGCATGTGCTGGTCGAGCCTCTGTTAAGTAAGAGGAGCCCGAGGCCCGCAGCCCAGCCTGATAGCATCCGGCCCCGAGCATCTTTGCTTGTCCTTGTGTTCCCCATTGCGAGGAGTGAGCGTTAAAGTCTCCCAGGACGAGGACCTGACGTGAAAGGTATCGTCTCACGCAATCGCTAAACACGTCCAGGAACTCCTCAAACGCGACCAGGCCACTGTTCAGGGAAACATATATGCCCACCACTACCATCTCAGCCCACTCGATCGCGGCATACCCCTTGCCCTGCTCGAGCAGGATCTCTGCGGCGGATGTGCTCGGTGCTGACATCCACGTCATAGCGGCTAAGCCGTCCAGGTCTGCGACCCAGTCAGGGGTGTCTAGTATACAATAGGGCTCGGCTACCATTGCCAGAAAAGCCCTGCTCTCCCTTATCGCCTGGAAGAGCAGGTCTTATGCCCGTTTCGATCACTCCAAGTTGGTCTGGTGGAGCCGCATGAATTTATTTACTTTACTAAGTCCATATCCATGGCTTCCCCCTGGCCATCTGCCCCACTCGTGATTCTTTCCTCTTCTTGCGGTAGATCTCTCGCGTTGTCGCCCTGTCTCCTGCCCGTAGCAGGCTCCCGAATCCGGCTCATCCCTTTAGTTTTCGGCGGAACGCATGCCGCCTCTCCCATTCTGTGGGTTGCGCACCAAGCGACTCACAGAGCGGGCCCCCGGGCACGGTGGCAGAGCAGCTCTTGGCCTGGTAACCCATGCCTTCGCATCTGTACCATAGCTGCCCCCGGTCTACCGTAGATCTGCAGGTCACTCTCACGTGTCCCAGTTCTAAGCATCTGTAGCTTCTATTAGTTTCTTCGGGGAGACTTCGACCCTCTTCCCGTTTGACTTAATTTCCCCGCTGTTACTGTTGGGCATCTTATCCAAGCTGACCCAACCTCTGGAAGCCTTCATGTCTCCTACTCAAACTTCCAGTGCCTTGCATCCTCCGGCCCTCTCCAGGGTGTCCCGAAGTTCTTCTTTGCCGACCGAGATGTCAATCTTAGTTACCCTCAGCTCCACCGTTGGGGCCGCAACTTTCATCGTGGTCAGATCCAGGACCTGTGTCAACCATGCTGTAAGCGCGGGTGCCTTCTTCCTCTCTTTGTCTACGGGAACTTCTAGAATGATAATCTCAGTCATCGCCATTTTGATTTTAACTCGTTCAATGCCGAATTCGGCTTTCTGTCTAGCCGTCGCTAGCACTTCAGCTTATGATGTTTTCCTCCCCTCGTTCAGCGTTAGGGTCACCGCAGATGACCGCGGAGGAAGTGGGAGCACCATCTTCCTGGTCTCCTGCACAGGCCCTCCTGTTGGAGTTCGTTGTGTGGTCCTATTTTTTTCAATAGCGAGGAGGGGAAAACGCTTTTACGCATACCCAAAGACCCGCGTCTCCGGGTTATGTAGGACTCGGCAGATGACATCGCCATACCCACTAAAAACCCCTCCTCATTTTCCCTCTGCTACGGTACTCGAGGCACCAACCGGGTACAGTCATTCGACATTACTTCAGGTTGGCCTCTACACCACGTACCCGATCCTTTATCCTCTCTCCTCGACTCCGGTCATTCTTCTCCTCCTTCCTTCCCATCTTCTTCTGACCTCCACCGCCCTTTCCTTAGAAAGCCAGCATTTCATCGCCTTTGTACAAAAGTCATGAAACCTGTTCCACAACCGCTCCTCTGCTGCCATCTTCTCAACGACTCGGTTCTCCAATTGAAAATCTTCACCGATCTCGACCTCCAACTCCGTTCTCTCCTCCGTCCATCTAAGGCACCAAAATAGCACATGCTCGGCGTCATCCATCACCGCACCACAATCCCAACAGCTGGTGTGAAACTCTTTGCCGATCTTATGACGGTAACAGTTAAAGATACCGTGTCCCGTAAGGATCTGCGTCGTATGGTAGTTGATCTTCCTCTTTCTTTTGTAGAAGATCAGCGGATCTTCTACCAGTCTCGTAGTTCAATTGTGGGGGTTGTGAAACGCCCACTCCAATCTCCACCTGTCCTCTGCCTCCGTCTCCAAATCCTTCATTTCTTCTTGCCCAACATGTGCCATTTCTTCAGGGCTCTCGTTGATCCGCCTCTTCACTCCATACTGCTTCCACCGCAACCATGCCTTGATGTAAATTGTCATGCTACCGATAAGCACACACAGAGCCCCATGTGACACCGTACGGTAGGCGGTAGACATACAGATCAACGCTGCCCTTTGCACGCTTCTCATGATCGACCTATTTGTTTCTCTTCCCAGAGAGAAGGCCCATATCGGTGCGCCACTTAGTACCACAGACTTCCAGACCCCATAATACAGTCTCCTGACTAAATCGTTGGCCCCACCGACATTTGAGAGTAGGCTCCGTATGGCGCCCAAGAACCGTTCCGCTTTATCACAAACTGCTTTGAGGTGGGAAGAGAATCTCCTAACACTATCCAACACTACTCCTCGGTACTTCACAACACGACTAGTGGAAATCTCCCCCCCTATCCCCCACGTCAACATTAAAAATCTTCGGAATCCTCTTCCTTGTTAAGAGGATAACCTCCGTCTTCTCCCGGTCCAGTGCCTCCAGCACCCTGTCATACACTGGATTCCACAGTAACGGTCCTAAGACCGACCCCTGCGGGACCCCTGCGTAGACGTTCCTCCTTACGACATCGTCCCGACAGTGTACCAATATTCTCCTTTCAGCCAGATAGTCTGCTAACAACTCCTGTAACCGTCCCGGTAGCCGTCTCCTTCGGATCTCCTCCATTATCCTCTCCCTCCTTAGAGCGTTGAAGGTGTTCTTCACAATCAAGGGCGACCAGAACACACACAGGGCCCTTCCTTCTACACTCTTCAGCAACTGCGACGATCCTATCCAGGGCTTCAAGAGTCCCCCTCTTTCTCCTGAAGCCATACTGATCCCTATGGAATGGATCGTGACCATGCTTCTCTCTATGAGCATTGTCAGCTGCTGTATTTCGCATTAAAGTCACCGGCAACCATAATCGCCGGTGCTCCTTTCCTCCCTTCCTTTATGACCCCTTCCAGTTCCTTCAAATAATCGTTGAACTGGTTCCTGCCTGTATTGGGGGAACAATACCCACTGACGCAAAGCACATCACCAACCCTGACCCCTACAATCCCTACATTTCTTATCAGCGCCTCGCTCGTCGCATGTTTTCCATTAAATAGGGCGACCCATACCGATGCATCCCCACCCTCGTCATTAAACCAAAATGGCAACTGCCTATAGGGCTCGGAGATGACCACAATGTCCACCCTGCTTTCGCATACGCACTGCATCATTAGGTCTTGCGCAAGCCCGCATCTATTTAGATTTATTTGTAGAACCCCAACTGGGCCCCCGTCTATTCCTAACACCTAAACGCTCCATAGGGCACGCCAACGAACCCGTTACATGCCTTGCATTTATACCACCGTGTTTCAGACACATGGCGCGTCTCGGTTCTCTATCGCAATCTTTCATACTATGCTCAGCGCTGCCGCACCTCCTACACAACTTTCTGCCAGGACATGCAACAGTACACCTTGCCGCCACGTGCCCCAACATGTGGCACCTGTAACAGCGCCGAACATTAGCTAACTGCCTAAGAACGCCACAATATAGATAAATAACAACAATATATAATAAATTATGAACAATAAGTAATAAATACCATAAATCAATAAATAAATAATAAATAATAAATAATAAATAATAAATAATAAATAATAAATAATAAATAATAAATAATAAATAATAAATAATAAGTAATAAATAAATAAAAATAAATAAATAAATAATTTAAATAATAAATAATAAATAAATAAAACGAATAAAACAATTACTAGTTAATCAATATAAAGTTATAAATAAAGAAGTAAAATAAACTAAAAGAATAAATAAAATAACAAAATATTATAATATTATAGCGGTGCTTATATCCAACCGTTACATACTCCAACCTACTAATCACCACGTAACTCCTACAGCCCCCTCATTATTCGGCACCCTATTAGTTATTTATTTATTCCAAAGAACCTTGTTCGGCTCGTGTCACAATAAATAAATGGCCAAATAAATATTATAAGTATAAGAACCCTGGCCGGCCCGACTTTATTCCTTAAAAATAGGGACTTACATCGTGTCGACTCACACGACATGCTCACGTTATTGTTTATTTATTTGCAGTTATCCACTATCGCGTATGTATATAAGCGACTAATTACCGTGACGCGTGGATCTGCCATTATAGTCGATGGGGTCTTGTCTAGATGTTTATTTGACTTTATCCGAGGTCGCTAATAACGGATAAATTCAAATTAACGATTACTAACCGTACTTTTTGTTTCTTGCACACTTCCTATTACATCCTCCACTTACTTATTCTTGTTCAGTGAGGATATTATCACCCCATTACGCACAAACGTCTTGTTGCTCACCTACTCAATCATCATACATGCCAACTCTATTTCCATTTCCACACACTCACTCTCCCCCGCATCACCCAACACTATTTCACTCCCATGCATTCTCCTGCCACCTCAGTCCACTCATACCTCTCATTTCATTTCACTACTTCCTTACAATTATTATTACACTACACTTCCCGCCTCATTGACCCATTACACCCTATAACAATCACACCCATCTCAAACGCTCCTACGTCCTCGTACATATACTCGGCTAGCGGGAGCAACCCGTCAACACATCCGCTCTCCATCGCGTCCTAAACCGAAGACTTCGTTGTGAGGTCCTAGGTGCCTTGGCAGCAACTGGTCTCTTCGCATCCTTCTTTCTCTTGTGTTCGACTTCAAGGCGATTGGTGGCATTGCCCGCAACCGTGGTTGCCTTTCTCTGCCTTGTTTTCAGACTATGACGCCATTCCTGTAGGCGTTCTTCCAGGATCCTCATTAGTGAAGGCCCGAGCTCTTTGAATTTCCTCTCGAAACAGGGGAACGACTATTTCGTTTAGGATAACAGAGGTGGTTTAATGAATGTAACACTGTATTAACAGGTTAACATAGAACAATATATTTTACAATAATCTGATGAAGATGTTACAGAAATTTGACTCGACTTTGATCTTTAGATAAATTCGTTTGCTATTGGTCTGATATGTTCGGTGTGTCACGTTCGACTCGTCAGAAGGTACTGCCCGCCCTTCGATTATTTTGGTCTTTTCTGGAAGGCGACCCCCACTACGTTCGGATCACGTCACATTCTTTTACGCGAGGTAAAATAACGGCCACGAGTCGACGTTTCTGGAGGTCGCCTTGCTTAGTGAACCATGCGCTTGCCACTACAATGTTCGTTTGCCGGGCAGCCGCGACGATCCGTCTGCGACGTTGTAGGACCGCGAGCGACGGTTAGAAAACACAGTCTGTGGCAAGCCTCGTGGCGTAACAGTAGGAGAGGGCAAGGAATGGCTTCAGGTGTATAAAGATCTCATGGTGGCGAAGGATGTTCTTAAGGAAAGCTCGGGCATTCGTAGAACAAGAGCTGGGGACATCTTGATAGAAATGAGGGCTGGCAGCGAGGTGAAAGTAGCTGCCAATAAGATAAACGAACTTATTGGCGACAAGGTGCGAGCGACGCCTTTACAAGACAAGGTACATGAGCGAGTACCGTGCATTCTCCTAACGGACACACCCGGCCTTTCCTGATTGCTCTTTCCGCAAGACCTCGATCTCCTTCTCTAGTACCTCCACCCGCATCTTCGCTATCCTGGCAGCTCCAGTGCCGTAGGCGGGCCCCGTTAGAGTTATTAATCTGGAGCAATGAATCTAAACAGAATTTAAAGAGCTACGTGAGGCAAGCTATAGAAAAACATGGATTTAACAGAATTAAACAGAATTCGCTATTAAAGCAACAAGTGCAAGAAATATCAGCCATGCTACAACTTATCAGCAGCGCACTAATGCAAAAATAAATCAACGGATATATTAAAGATAAGAGCATGGGACGCTAATGGGCTACAAAAGAGAATACATGAAATAAAAACATTTTGTATAATACATTATACAACAAATAGAGTTACATAAAAATATCACACTATACTGTATGCTCATCAGGAAGAGCACATGGAGGTTCAGCAATAATAATTAAGAATAACATTAAACACTACATCCATAGCCAAATTAATCAGGGTCACGTATAAGTTACAACCGTCTCAGTACAAACAAATACAAATTCTTTCCAAATTTGAACATTGTACGCATCATTAAAATATAAAATAACACTAGAATACTGGAAGTACACTCTCAGAGTAATATTAGGAGTAACCTTAAGGTCAGCTGACGAGCTAACTCACTTATCAACAGAACTCAATAAAACACTGGATGTGCTTGACTTTGCAGTCACAAATGATACAGATCTAAACAAACTAAGAATATCAGGAAACCTAAGACTCGTCTCTGATCATACTCCAATAATAATTGAATATAACGCAAACGAGTCTTTTGCAGTAAGTCAACATCACTCTGCAATAAAACAATTATTTAGGCAATGTACTAGTAATAACAAGACACCAGATGAAGTTGAGTAAGCATTTAACAGAACTCACACAAGTAGTGGAAGCAACCACGAATTGCAAATCAACAACCAGACAAAACAAATTAATACCGAATGAAATTCTGGAAAAAATTAAATGTGAGAAGGAAGCAAAAGCGATTTGGCAGAAACACGAAATATCAGCAAATAAAAAAGTCCTGAGCGAAATAACAAAAACGTCAAAAAGGCTATAAAGGATACAATGATATGGAATTCTCGAAATATCTAGACTCACTTTCACCCCACGAGGACACCAATTACTCACTGTGGGAAACTACGAAACGGGCTTTCGAGAAGAACTCAAATAACGAGAAAAGCCCAATAAAACTGATTCCAGCAATTAAAAACCCGAATGCGATATGGGCAAGGGAGACCGAAGCATGTGGACCATTTGTACAAAACATTATTTTCATGCGAAAACAACAAACATATCGAATGAAAGCAGCCAAACAAACACGGATAATGCTGTTGCAGCTGATGGTAGCTATTCTGTATCATACCAACCACAAATTTTTTAAATTTTTGTAGATATTGTTAGACCTTTTTAATTTTCACTTTTTTAAACTCTTTTATTTTTGATTCGTTTTATTTGTTCTTTAATGTCCATGCGAATGTAGCAATTATTGTTGAGCGAGTTGTATTGTGTGTATTGTGTGCAGTGCATGTTATTGCGTGTGTAATGCACTTACTGCGTATTGTTTATATTGTGGTCGTAGTGTACATCATCATCTTTTCGTAGTCTATTGTACAATGTCATACTTTTGACACACTTGCCGATATGCACTTGCGTTACGTGAAAAATCTCCGAATAGAATAGGATACAAAGAACAACTATATTACGTAGAATCAACCAAAATTTATTAGATGCAAGTACATTAAAATCTGTGAAGTCCGACTATTCAACAAGATGATTCAGACTTTGGGTATAGAACATCGCAGCGTGTTTAGCTAAAACATGGATTATGCTGCAGAAGAAGTTACCAACAACCATATGGATAGCATTGAAGAAAGAAAAGCTACACCCGTACAGTTTTCGAAAAGTTCAAGAATTGAGTGCGGAAGATTTCCCGAGAAGAGAGAATTTTACAGATGGATGTCTCGCAAAATTTAGTGGAACTGTAATTTTCCTGCGAAAATATTATTTACGGACAAGGGCTCATTCAGTAAATATGGAACGGTGGATATGCAGAATGAACATTTCTCGGCAAGTGAAAATCCAGACGCGTTAAGAATCAAATCCGCAAACGTAATTTCTAGCAAATACTCGAATAGGAATTTTAAATGATAGAATCGTTGGCCCAGTTATTTTATTTTCCAAACTTTTGGAAAAATTTATAACAAAGGAACATAATTTCCCGAGACAGTAACGCAGATGACAGCTATGGAAAGCTGTCTTCTTTTGTCGCTAACTGATTATACCAACCTGTCTTCTGCCTTTAAAACCGATAATTTGAAATCACTTTTCTTGTACTATCGTGATACCTGTCACGTCAACGTTAAAAATCTTATATGGTCGAAATTTATGCTTGTCTACAAGGTCATGAAACGGATGAAAAAATTTACCAACATTGACCTTGTTAAGTTCCATGGCTCGTGCGACTGAAGCGGATTTTGCTGCACGAAGGGATAATTCAAAATACTGTTTCATAAAATTAGTTAACCAAACTTCTGCTAAGGAAAGCATCGAGGAAAACTGGAAACTCATGTTTTGTTTCTAATATAACAGCGAAACAGTTTGACGCTGCGAAAACAAACCTGCCCTCAGGTGACCATTAACAATATAACAATTCCTAACAAGGATTCAGTCAGATACCTGGGCATGACTCTCGACAGGAGACTAACATGGAAACAACACAACATAGACCAATCGAAGCAACTCAAGGCTAAACTCAAAAAATTCTACTGGTTCGTTGGTCGACGTTCTAACCTAAGCACGCAGAACAAAATTACACTCTATCGGATTATACGGAATCCAACTATGGGGAACAGCAAGTAATTTCAACATTGAAATAGTTTAACGCTTCCAGTCGAAAACTCTAAGGTCCCTAATAGATGCATCCTGGTATGTTACCAACGAAGCAATACATCGCCACCTCAAGATACCCACAGTCAGAGAAGAAATAACAAAATGTGGTAATAGATATATCATAATAGTCAACAACCACCGCGCCACGCCAGAGAAACTTACTCAAAATTCTCAATGCGAGAATTGATTGTAAAGTACTTGTAAATAAAAAGAAATTATCAAATAAGAAGGGACGTAAAGGTAGGAGACAGGTTGAAAGGCCCGTTGAGGTTAACGTCTCTACACAAACTTCCCCTCCAATAGTCTAGATTGGAAAAAGAAACGGGGACGTGAGAAACAAGTTTGAACAGCGTAACAAAAGGAAAACTGTGTCGCCGCTTGAGGACACGAAGGCCAATGGGATAAAAAGGGCGAAGAGAGGCGATCCTTCGTATGTGGAAGAGGGGCGAAGTTGACCCCAGGGATAGAGAAACCTACGACTCTGGAGGCGAATGGATTGTTCAAATGGGTAGAAAAGAAAAAAGACGGGTGAGAGAGAGGAGGAACAACGAGGAAAGGAGGCCACCGGTTAACGAAGGCTGGAGGGAAAGGTTGCCTAGAATTCGAAATAGGCCCTCTTGGTGAAAGTCCGGGAGGGTAAGGAATGTCTCCAGACCTATAAGGAGCCTATGGTAACGAAGGAGGTGCTGTGCGAGAGCACGGGCATTAAACGGACGAGGATATCCTCGTGAAACTGGAAGCGGGGGCATCAAAGGGGGTGACGTTGCCCTCAAGATAAAGAAAGTAACAGCGGACAGAGTTTTGTTTCCCCCCTCCAGTTGTGCTCTCCTGAACCCTGAGTCCGAGCTCTCATCTCCTTTTTGATACCTTCCACGTGTTTAGCTGATGAATGCATTGAAACCGGAAGGACGAACGAGCGAGGCGCGTGGGACATCGCCTCGTAAGAATAACTAGGAATAACTCGTAACGTATTGTGATCCAGACCTTGTAATATCGTGCGTGAGATTGAGATTTTCATCTACGATAAGACTTTAATACGGAAAGAAGCGTCTGCTGATACGACAGGAATATTAAGCCGTAACAAATAAACTCTTATACATTTTTTCTTTTCTTGTTTAACCATAAAGCAGTAACATTGTACGTACATCACATAATAAATCATTGAGACCTGCTTTTCCAAAATTGTAACATTGAATATAATTTATATTATATTCGAAGACGAGATATTCTCACAAAACCGTCGGATGCCGGCATATTTATAATACTTCCGTTCTAAATTTACAAAGAATAATTTCATTGAAATTAACAGCTACTTGGCAAATTCCAAACGATCCATCGATACATCGTGAATAGAGAATTATCTGTGAAACATCTTTGACCCAGACGTAACACAGCGAACAAGTATTACATACATTGTTCCTGAAAACGATAACTGTAAACCTACCTGTGATAACTGTAAACCTGTAAACCTAATGGTGATTTTGTCTGCTTACGAGTAGTCCATTTTCATTCTGGTACGTTCAGAGTCTAAAAAATTCCCAATTTCTATTCTATCAGATTTCGTTTGTTAATGGAGGAATTTTACAGTTTTTATTATATTTTTTACGATTAATTTTATAACTATGATTTTATCTGACATATTAGTTCTTATTGCGTTAAACGAATAAACGTTATGAAATTAATTATACGGAGAAAATTTTATAGTAATATTACGTCGAATGAAACAGGTCCATTCGCGATTTTAAAACTTTATACCTATTAAAATCCATCATTCCCTGCACTCTCTGCATTTTGTTCGCCAAATAAACCAAATTATTCGTAAAATATAAAGTTTCACGTTATTTCGTAATCGACATTCAAACTTCTTGAAACTCAACCCTCTAAAACAGTTTTTTTTTTCATAAAACGAGCAAATATTGCCTCGGTTCATCGATTTAATTTTCAGTTGCACCTCCGTATTTTCCTTTCTGTCGAAAACGAGTGTATTACCAGCCGCGCGTCTACATTTCGACGACCAAGTTTTTCGAACGTACTGCAGAAGTCAAAGAAAAATGTCAAAGAAAAAGGAAAAGTAATACCGAGAAGTTTCTCACGTTCCTCTGGCTTTCGAGATCAAAAATGTTAATCGTGCGACCTGTATTCGATTTTATTGGAGATCGTGCACTCCATTAATTGTCCCTTTCGTCGAATCAGCAAAAGGAAATCTAACAAAGGATACGTTAATTACTGATTACAATTTTTTTCAGTTTTGTATCGAGAGAAAAGAGCACAATGCAGAGGACTGTATTTTATGGATGAGGTCAGGCCACGGATGTATCGATACCAGGGATTGCAGCTGTCAAGTGATTAATTGTTGGTGTATTAGTTACCGCTAGTACGTAACGGCGTCGATTAATGTCCGGTTCGACGCGCCTCTTCGATTGACGCCACACCGAAAAACAAGCTTTGGTATATTGATATTGGCGTCCCTTGAAACAGTAATTATCGAAGCTACGCAAATAATCGCCTGATCTTTGGAACATTTATTAAACGACCACGCTTCTGCGATTTTTCAACGGGAAATTTCAAGATACAAAGTTATTTTATGCCGATAGTAATTTTCGAATATTGTTCGAACGAGCGTAATTAAATATTTTATCTCCATTACGTTTTACTCGTTTTAAAAAGGCAATAAAAAAATTAAATGCGAATCCTAACAATAGGAAGACTAAAAATTTGATAAGTGAAAAATCCTTGAATTTTAAAATATCCAAAATAATTATTTTGCTTCGTGTTATTGGATTAGTGAGTTCTTAATGAGGATTATTAACTTTCGAAACTCAAATATTTTCCTTTCCATTGTATGCAAACAATGAAAAGTATGAAGAAAGTTGCTTTTAATACACTTCTTTTCGTTCATTTCACCAGCAAAATTGAATAAGTCGAAAGATGTTTTTATTCTAGCAAAAAAATTTGCAAACGGAAGAGTAACTATTATAAATTGTATTGAATATTACTCTCGAATAATGTCCCAGAAATATCCCAATTTTTATTCGCTTCTTGTTCCTCGAAAACTCTTAAATTTACGATATCGTTCTTCGCTGTTGGAAATATAAACTCCGACAGTTCTAAAAATTGTTCTTTCTTCGAAAGTAGTACAATCAAACAGATGCAATAAAATTATATAGTTGAATTAAAAAACTAGCATGTTTCGTCTCGATCATATTATAAACTCCGTTAATCGACAAATCTTAACAGCGTGACAATTTCTGGAGAATCACCTTCTAAAGTGTCTCGTTTATCTCAGACAGCTCTGAAGAGAGAGATCTTTGAAAGATCGAAAAGAACCGCGCGATTTTCCGGATTTTGTCCCGAGTCAGAATAGGTTATGTTTGAATTCGAGGAAACGCTGTTGTTTTCGATAAATAATGTCCTTGGTAGCTTGCGTAATTTATTTAAATTGAGATTTCACTTCACACTTTCACAGTACAAAGTACAAAAATTAAGACGGTAATTATTTCTCTGTTACTTTATTTCGTCGAGCGCTAACGACGTTATAGGAATTAGCCAGACAGCATAAATTAAGATTTCTTTAAATTCTCATCATTTCGATAAAAATTATTAAAAAGTGAAAGTTAAATTTTAGTTTAAGTAGCGTCTGAATTAAAAAACGACAATATTTGCCAATATTAATATCTGAAAAATAAATCAGATGGAACAAAAAATTAGTGGTACCTTCATTCGAATTTTATTCGAATAATATTAAGCTAGAATTATCGATGGAATTTATTTGCACGTCCATCTCGTTGGAATGATTTATTTACGCGATGTATCGTCCCGGTAGAATGTTAAGAATAAGCACTGTACTTTACAATAATTCACGCGTTACCGCGTGCTGCACGTTACGTGGAATCTCCTTTCGGGAACACAAAAGAAGTTTGACACGAGCTCTAAAGTGTAATCGCCTTTTGTGAACGAAAGAACGGCGCGGTGTCGACGTTGCAGCGGTAAATTATCAAAAAGAGTAAAATAAGGTCAAAACGTAAAGTTTCCTGGGAAGAGCTGGGAAAAAACGACGAATTAAAAGAATTAAGGACCAAAAAATATCTAAAGAGCCCTGGCTAATAGTACTTAACGAAATATCTCCTTAGAAATATTAATTTAACGTCTTAGAAAATTACTCACAGTAATCAACAGCAATTTAACAAGAGACTTGATTAATTGTTTAACATTTAACACTTTTTGCAGGTTCTAAATGAAATAATTAATAGTTTACTTTTAGATAATTACATTTTATTATAGTATATGTACCATAGCTGAATGTTCTTACAACATCCATTAAAAACGAACAATCGTCTTCAATTGCATAGGAAATTGCATATACATGAATTGCATGATAAAACTTACAAATAAATTTTCGGTTATCCAAAAAGAAAACAAATTTCTCGCTCATCAAAGTGCAACTAAATCTATTCAAGACTAATTATAATTACTTTCAGACGTTGCGCTCGTGTCAATATCTCCGGGTCTGAAACAGAATTTCTCTGCTACGTATCTGTTCCGTCATATAATTCACAAATCGCTAACTAACTGCACTGTATTTATCTCTAATTGAATCTGTGTTGCATTTACATTAGCGATTGAGTTGCGAGAATTTTAAAGCTTACTGTTTGGCATCATTCGCGCCACTATAATCGTTACTTCAATCTTGCCCTTTGACCCCAAATTTCACGTGGCTAAATGCGATCTTTGCCACAATTATTTCTAAGCATAGATACGTTCTACTATCTTTAATGAAACTAATTGCAACATTCTTACTTTTAGATATTTTTTCTACGAACATATACCTTACATCTGCAGAAATATATCTTAACATACCGAATTTTACCGAAAAGTTAATTATCAATATCAATATCCTTTCTCATTTTGATATGTCTCAGTTCCCTTATTTTTTCTTAACTTCATCTTGTGTCTTTATACTCACTGACTCTTCGATCGAGAAACACTCACTACGAATTCTTCTTAGACTAAACATTTATTGTCTATGGCAAAGCTCGGCATAACAAACGTTTCGACTGCATTAAATGTTACAAGAAGTCGTTATGAAACCTATACTCTAAACTCTAAACGAATCACCAGTCTGCAACAGAAACTCTGAGATACGTATCGCACCATTTTAGTTAACAACCGAAGATTAACGATTTGTTCTACCCAGAAGCATCCAGCTGGCCACAGTGAATAGTCTCAGGCATTTGTCCTTTCGCCGAATCTAAAAATAACATAAAAGGAGATGCACGAGTACAAGCTATTCCATCCAAGTTTGATCTGCAGCGGCACATGAGTCAGAGGACAATTCAAATCATGTTGTTGTTTTGCCTCGGAGTATCAAGATCGTTAGGACACACGTAATATAAGAATAAATAGACTCCGGGTAAAACAATGCCGCCGTTACGTGCAACCATCGAACAAAGACGGATTCGAATTTTTCGGCTCTCCCCCAACCAGTATAAATAAACGGACACGATCGCCAGCGAAGCGATAATTATACGAGTTATACGAATTATACCAGTTATCGATTAATATCTACGAATTATCTGCGAACGATTATACACTGTCTTTGAGAATGCGTTTGTACCAGCGACTTTGGACATTATCTATATTTATTTATAATTTATTTAATTCATTTCAAATATATTTGACAGGTTGCAACAGTAAGTTCTCGTTGCCGTTTCATCAATCCTCTACAATTCCGCCACAAATTGGTGACATCCGACGTGATTTGGAACGAAGAAATGGCAACCGCTAACGAAGATAGCAAAGTCACAGCTAGTGTAGCAATCACTATGTCTCCTCTGCTACCTTCAAACATCACCGTGTGGTTCGCCTTATTAGAGACGCAACTTCGCACGGCGGACATCTCGTCGGACAAGATAAGATTCGCGACTCTTGGAAAATGTCTCGACGGTCGACTTCTACAACAAATTGAGGGCGTCATGACGGATCCTACAACCACGGGACGGTACGCGGAGTTAAAAGGCGAACTTATTTGTATTCTAACGGATACGGACAGTGTAAGGTTGAAGAAGTTGGTGGAAAGCGAAGAGATGGGGGATAGGAAGTCATCTGAATTTTATCACCACCTGAGAAAACTTGCTAACCCCTCCACGCCGGACGATTTCATCCTCACAGTGTGGAGGAATCGACTATCCGTTCGCATCAGGCGTATCCTGACCGCATCTCATTTTTAGTAGACACTGGTGCCGACACAAGCGTGTATCCGCGTAACAAGATACGCGGATCCGCGAACAAGAGCGACTATGAATTGTTTGCGGCCAACGGAACGGGGATTGCGACGGTTAGGTTGGGGTTAGGATGGCACCATCACCGTGTCCCTCAATCTATCACTACGTCGATCTTTCAAGTGCCGTTTTGTCGTTGCCTATGTGCAAACGCCCATCATCGGTTTCGTCTTCCTGAGTCATTATGAGTTGCTCGTAGACCCACGAAACAAACGGCTCCTTAATACGATTACATGACTGTCGACAAAGGGATTTGCCGCCACCACCGACGTAGCGTCAATCAAGACCATCGACGGAGAATCATCGTATCCCAAT
>NW_022883255.1:0-18775 GCF_011952255.1 Bombus vosnesenskii | reverse complement strand
ATTAAAGCTGGGTACAATAAATATTTTTCCTCGTCGAACGGATTTTTACTTGAATGTGAAATGGGTTAGGTTATTATATATATATATTTGATTAGCTAGATATATATATTTTAGCGTTGCTGGATTAGATAGGAATGTGAGATTGTTTGTTGTTTTATATAAATTTATTTTTTCGTTTGACTTCCTCTTCTCTTTTAATTTCACTATTAAGACCGAAACTCAATTCATTTACCCCGATGGATTCTGTCGCCACGATTTTCTTGCCTTTTGAGTTTAGCTATCGAGGATAATTCTAACGATCCTCTCTGTGTGGGACTCGTGTGATTTCGCCAGCCTTGCCCAAAGACGGGTAATAATTTACCAACAGTGGGAGGAGGAAGGCGAAGATCAGTGGGTGTTTCAGTAGCTGAAAACACCGTTCGCACAAGCCGACACAACGGACAACTCCTTTGTTTAAAATTTAAGCAATATTTCTATCTTTAAAACCGTAAATGAAATCGATGATAGGAGGTTTTGATTCAATTCTCGAGGACAACGAGATTGCCAGAGAAGAAGAAAGTTTTTTAAATTTAATTTGCTTACCTTGAGGAAAAGGTGCTATCTGGTGCCATCACTCCAGCTGTCCCGGTGATCGTCGAAGGTTGTTGGGTTTATTATTTAATCTCGAATATAGTTTTCTATCAACCTTTACTTTATTAAACTATTTCGATACAAATTGAGTGACTTGCTAACTGAATTGATATCGTAATGAAGACTTCAAATTTTACTTTATTTAATCGCGACTCTCTTCTCTTTATCGAAAAACTAAAGACCCCGAAACGCAAAATACTTATACAAATTTCTAGACGCAAAGAATAATGAGCCGTAGTAACAAACGATCGCAAACTAATGAACGAATAATGAACTGAAGAACGAATAAAGAATTAAAGAACGAATAATGCACGAATAATGAACTGAAGAACGAATAAAGAATTAAAGAACGAATAATGCACGAATAATGAACTGAAGAACGAATAAAGAATTAAAGAACGAATAATGCACGAATAATGAACGCCGCGCTATGTTGCATCGCTTATTTATAATGCCATCCCCCACGGGGTGGTGGTCCGCTGGGGGTACGCTTCCGTGGGAATCGGGATGTTGCAGTTTGGGCTTCTTGGAATCGTACGTGACAAAATGTAAATTCCATATTTCGACTTAGTTTTTTATCAGTCCTGTGTTTCCGCTGAGCTAGCGTCTAGGAGATTTGAAGCATTCCACGCTGATCTAGTCCGTTCCGCGAGAAACTTCCACGTGCTGTACCGTGGGAATTACCGGTGTTTCTTCGGCGCGTGGAAGGGCTGGTGGCTGCAGCATCATTATTATTTTAAAGTTTGCTCGGGCAACACGCGCAACTCCGCTGCTCTCCCATAACAAAGACCTCCTCCTTCGAATTGTTTTGCGTAAGTTTGGATGTTTGCATATTAAGATTGTTTTGTGATTTTGATTGTTTTTCCCTTTTTTGCTATTTCCTTAGGCTTCGGTGATCGACGTTCGAACCATGTTTGCTGAGTCGTTTCTATCAGAGGTTCCTTTCCAGACTTCTCTGGTACGTATTTAGTCTTATTTTTAGTTCGTTTGGTTCGTCCTGTTTCGTTTTATTTAAAATATACCGTGTTGTTTCCAGCCCAAGCGAAAGAGGGATTCCGAAGAGGTTTTGGAGGCGCATCTTCGTCACCATGCTTCTGGGAGAAAGGGAATTTCCCCTGTTGTGCGCTATTGGTGTATGTGTGAGTTCAGCGAACTTTATCCCGGAGCTCCTTGCTTCGATTTTGATTTATTGTAGCTGCCTCAATTTTGTTGGTTCGCTGTTTTGATGTTCCTTATTATTATTAATTTTGTGTTCAATATGTGTATATATATATATATATATATTTTTAGTCTGATAGTGTTAGGTTATCTATTTTACATTTGTTAATTTTTTAATTTTATATTTCCCCCCTTTTATTTAAATATATATATATATTTTTATATTTGTAGTTGCCCATAAAATTTATTAAAGAAAAGTGTTAACAATGTGTTTTCATGATTTGTTTCTCCCGCCTGACTTCCATTAATCCCTAATATTCCTGTCGCCATGACGCGTGTAAATCCAACATGGCCGCTCATAAATGTCATCAGTAAAGTTTTTAGTGACGGGTCTTTAGTTTTGTTTGATATCGAAGTAATTTTCGTCTGTCGCTCGTTTTTTCCTTATTCTACCGCAATTAGAACATTTATTTATTAATATTATTAAATAGTATAACTCGTGTGAATATACGTATATATATATGTTTATGTTGTGTGTCACTTCAGTATAGCTAATGTTTTGTAATTCTTCGATTGCATTATTTATTGTTTCGAGTAGCTTATTTCATAGAGTATTCGATAATATAAAACATATGCACTCACACATACATATATATATATATATATACGTATTTATATGCATATCTCTCTTGCCCATATAGTGTTCATACGAAATGAAATGTTAATTATTTATTTTATATTAATTTCTTTTAATAAGATAGAACACACGCACGCGTATATATGTATATATTTCTGGCAAAGTGATTTTCATTCAGATTCTTTAGTGATATAGTGTTGTGTATTTGAGGTTATGTGTCAATCATTTGATTTCATATATACATATATATCTTGTAGTGTGACAACATAGTATTGAAGGTTTTGTTTCTAGATTATTGTGCGTTTAGTGTGTGTTTACATATTTGTGTTTGATGATAGAATTTCTGTATGCAATTACTCAGGTCGTTGCGGTGTTAATTACTTTGAGCGTTTGGGCTATCGACAGGTTGTCGCTTAGTCCCAAGTGTTGCGTTGTGTGTTCTATTTCTTTTGTAGATTATTAATAGTAGTTTTAGTTTAGAAAAATAAATTATTTATATGTTTATATAGAGACATGCATGTTTCATAATGTAATTCTTATATTATAATGCTCTACCGGCATGTAGGCTAGTTTTAAGTATGTATTTTAGATTGTAGAATGCACATAGATTAGTAGTAGTTTAGAATATAAATTTTTATAAGTTTGTATAGAGACATGCATGTTTCGTAATGTAATTCTTATATTATAATTCTTTACCGGAACGTAGGCTTGTTTCAAATATGTATCTGTTTAATAGAATGCGCACACATATATATATGTTTCTGACAATGTAACTTTTATTTCTTTAATAATACAATATTGTATGTATTAGTTTTTAACTTTGTATATACTTATATTTCATAAATTGATAATATTGTATTTATTGCATAGTATTATAAGCGCTAACTCTAATATTTACTAATTTATTACGTGCCTAGCATATATGTTTATACTTATATGTAACTCTTCAAGTTGATTGATTAAAATATATTTATATATACTCGTATTTCTGGCGTTTCAATTATTTCCCTTTCCGTAGTTATTCTTATTTCCTGGTTTATTTGTTTGGTTCGTAACTCGTTCAATCCGTTAGCTGGTTTTATTTATTTTATTTTATTTTATACTGATTGGATTTATTAGTCGCCCCTCACTTTGTTAATCCTTCCTTTAGTTTCGCGGCGCCGTGTGTTCGTTTGTGTATTCAAATCTTTATTCGCGCGTTTTGTATAGAATAGTTTTCTTGTTCTCGTTACGGCGCGTGCGGAGCGCGGGACGTGACAATAGCCGTCATTTCCTTCCCGTTGGAGATATTTCGACGTTTAAGCACTCGTTGAACTCCATTTCACAGTGCTAATGCAATGCACAACCATTTAAGCGTCGAAACAATCAAAATATCTCGCAAATCGCGAAGATTTCGTAAATTTTGACGAAAAATAGCCGTCATTTCCTTCCCGTTGGAGATATTTCGACGTTTAAGCACTCGTTGAACTCCATTTCACAGTGCTAATTCAATGCACAACCATTTGAGCGTCGAAACAATCAAAATATCTCGCAAATCGCGAAAATTTCAAAAATTTTGACGAAAAATAGCCGTCATTTCCTTCCCGTTGGAGATATTTCGACGTTTAAGCACTCGTTGAACTCCATTTCACAGTGCTAATTCAATGCACAACCATTTGAGCGTCGAAACAATCAAAATATCTCGCAAATCGCGAAAATTTCAAAAATTTTGACGAAAAATAGCCGTCATTTCCTTCCCGTTGGAGATATTTCGACGTTTAAGCATTCGTTGAACTCCATTTCACAGTGCTAATTCAATGCACAACCATTTGAGCGTCGAAACAATCAAAATATCTCGCAAATCGCGATTTTGACGAAAAATAGCCGTCATTTCCTTCCCGTTGGAGATAATTCGACGTTTAATGTTACGTATCAATTTGTTTGTTTAAATCGATCAAATCTAAGGTTGAATTTTACTGAAAAAAAATTTTTTTTTTTATAGTTGAGTTTGAGTTTTGAATTTAATCGGAAAGGAAATAAATTAAAATGATATTATTGTGTATTTAATTCCGATTTAGGTTATTAATTAATACGGTAGTTGCTGCCACCAGAAATAGTCCAAAGACTATTTCAAAATATTTTATTTTTTATTATTTTCTTTTGCGTTTAATGGGTAGCGTTAACTGACGCTTAATGCAACTGGTAAACGAATTTCACTTTTCGGCTAACCTGCTATGCGCAGGGATACTAGCGCGGGAGAGGATTAAAGCTGGGTACAATAAATATTTTTCCTCGTCGAACGGATTTTTACTTGAATGTGAAATGGGTTAGGTTATATATATATATATATTTGATTAGCTAGATATATATATTTTAGCGTTGCTGGATTAGATAGGAATGTGAGATTGTTTGTTGTTTTATATAAATTTATTTTTTCGTTTGACTTCCTCTTCTCTTTTAATTTCACTGTTAAGACCGAAACTCAATTCATTTACCCCGATGGATTCTGTCGCCACGATTTTCTTGCCTTTTGAGTTTAGCTATCGAGGATAATTCTAACGATCCTCTCTGTGTGGGACTCGTGTGATTTCGCCAGCCTTGCCCAAAGACGGGTAATAATTTACCAACAGTGGGAGGAGGAAGGCGAAGATCAGTGGGTGTTTCAGTAGCTGAAAACACCGTTCGCACAAGCCGACACAACGGACAACTCCTTTGTTTAAAATTTAAGCAATATTTCTATCTTTAAAACCGTAAATGAAATCGATGATAGGAGGTTTTGATTCAATTCTCGAGGACAACGAGATTGCCAGAGAAGAAGAAAGTTTTTTAAATTTAATTTGCTTACCTTGAGGAAAAGGTGCTATCTGGTGCCATCACTCCAGCTGTCCCGGTGATCGTCGAAGGTTGTTGGGTTTATTATTTAATCTCGAATATAGTTTTCTATCAACCTTTACTTTATTAAACTATTTCGATACAAATTGAGTGACTTGCTAACTGAATTGATATCGTAATGAAGACTTAAAATTTTACTTTATTTAATCGCGACTCTCTTCTCTTTATCGAAAAACTAAAGACCCCGAAACGCAAAATACTTATACAAATTTCTAGACGCAAAGAATAATGAGCCGTAGTAACAAACGATCGCAAACTAATGAACGAATAATGAACTGAAGAACGAATAAAGAATTAAAGAACGAATAATGCACGAATAATGAACTGAAGAACGAATAAAGAATTAAAGAACGAATAATGCACGAATAATGAACTGAAGAACGAATAAAGAATTAAAGAACGAATAATGCACGAATAATGAACGCCGCGCTATGTTGCATCGCTTATTTATAATGCCATCCCCCACGGGGTGGTGGTCCGCTGGGGGTACGCTTCCGTGGGAATCGGGATGTTGCAGTTTGGGCTTCTTGGAATCGTACGTGACAAAATGTAAATTTCATATTTCGACTTAGTTTTTTATCAGTCCTGTGTTTCCGCTGAGCTAGCGTCTAGGAGATTTGAAGCATTCCACGCTGATCTAGTCCGTTCCGCGAGAAACTTCCACGTGCTGTACCGTGGGAATTACCGGTGTTTCTTCGGCGCGTGGAAGGGCTGGTGGCTGCAACATCATTATTATTTTAAAGTTTGCTCGGGCAACACGCGCAACTCCGCTGCTCTCCCATAACAAAGACCTCCTCCTTCGAATTGTTTTGCGTAAGTTTGGATGTTTGCATATTAAGATTGTTTTGTGATTTTGATTGTTTTTCCCTTTTTTGCTATTTCCTTAGGCTTCGGTGATCGACGTTCGAACCATGTTTGCTGAGTCGTTTCTATCAGAGGTTCCTTTCCAGACTTCTCTGGTACGTATTTAGTCTTATTTTTAGTTCGTTTGGTTCGTCCTGTTTCGTTTTATTTAAAATATACCGTGTTGTTTCCAGCCCAAGCGAAAGAGGGATTCCGAAGAGGTTTTGGAGGCGCATCTTCGTCACCATGCTTCTGGGAGAAAGGGAATTTCCCCTGTTGTGCGCTATTGGTGTATGTGTGAGTTCAGCGAACTTTATCCCGGAGCTCCTTGCTTCGATTTTGATTTATTGTAGCTGCCTCAATTTTGTTGGTTCGCTGTTTTGATGTTCCTTATTATTATTAATTTTGTGTTCAATATGTGTATATATATATATATATATATTTTTAGTCTGATAGTGTTAGGTTATCTATTTTACATTTGTTAATTTTTTAATTTTATATTTCCCCCCTTTTATTTAAATATATATATATATTTTTATATTTGTAGTTGCCCATAAAATTTATTAAAGAAAAGTGTTAACAATGTGTTTTCATGATTTGTTTCTCCCGCCTGACTTCCATTAATCCCTAATATTCCTGTCGCCATGACGCGTGTAAATCCAACATGGCCGCTCATAAATGTCATCAGTAAAGTTTTTAGTGACGGGTCTTTAGTTTTGTTTGATATCGAAGTAATTTTCGTCTGTCGCTCGTTTTTCCTTATTCTACCGCAATTAGAACATTTATTTATTAATATTATTAAATAGTATAACTCGTGTGAATATACGTATATATATATGTTTATGTTGTGTGTCACTTCAGTATAGCTAATGTTTTGTAATTCTTCGATTGCATTATTTATTGTTTCGAGTAGCTTATTTCATAGAGTATTCGATAATATAAAACATATGCACTCACACATACATATATATATATATATATACGTATTTATATGCATATCTCTCTTGCCCATATAGTGTTCATACGAAATGAAATGTTAATTATTTATTTTATATTAATTTCTTTTAATAAGATAGAACACACACACGCACGCGTATATATGTATATATTTCTGGCAAAGTGATTTTCATTCAGATTCTTTAGTGATATAGTGTTGTGTATTTGAGGTTATGTGTCAATCATTTGATTTCATATATACATATATATCTTGTAGTGTGACAACATAGTATTGAAGGTTTTGTTTCTAGATTATTGTGCGTTTAGTGTGTGTTTACATATTTGTGTTTGATGATAGAATTTCTGTATGCAATTACTCAGGTCGTTGCGGTGTTAATTACTTTGAGCGTTTGGGCTATCGACAGGTTGTCGCTTAGTCCCAAGTGTTGCGTTGTGTGTTCTATTTCTTTTGTAGATTATTAATAGTAGTTTTAGTTTAGAAAAATAAATTATTTATATGTTTATATAGAGACATGCATGTTTCATAATGTAATTCTTATATTATAATGCTCTACCGGCATGTAGGCTAGTTTTAAGTATGTATTTTAGATTGTAGAATGCACATAGATTAGTAGTAGTTTAGAATATAAATTTTTATAAGTTTGTATAGAGACATGCATGTTTCGTAATGTAATTCTTATATTATAATTCTTTACCGGAACGTAGGCTTGTTTCAAATATGTATCTGTTTAATAGAATGCGCACACATATATATATGTTTCTGACAATGTAACTTTTATTTCTTTAATAATACAATATTGTATGTATTAGTTTTTAACTTTGTATATACTTATATTTCATAAATTGATAATATTGTATTTATTGCATAGTATTATAAGCGCTAACTCTAATATTTACTAATTTATTACGTGCCTAGCATATATGTTTATACTTATATGTAACTCTTCAAGTTGATTGATTAAAATATATTTATATATACTCGTATTTCTGGCGTTTCAATTATTTCCCTTTCCGTAGTTATTCTTATTTCCTGGTTTATTTGTTTGGTTCGTAACTCGTTCAATCCGTTAGCTGGTTTTATTTATTTTATTTTATTTTATACTGATTGGATTTATTAGTCGCCCCTCACTTTGTTAATCCTTCCTTTAGTTTCGCGGCGCCGTGTGTTCGTTTGTGTATTCAAATCTTTATTCGCGCGTTTTGTATAGAATAGTTTTCTTGTTCTCGTTACGGCGCGTGCGGAGCGCGGGACGTGACAATAGCCGTCATTTCCTTCCCGTTGGAGATATTTCGACGTTTAAGCACTCGTTGAACTCCATTTCACAGTGCTAATGCAATGCACAACCATTTAAGCGTCGAAACAATCAAAATATCTCGCAAATCGCGAAGATTTCGTAAATTTTGACGAAAAATAGCCGTCATTTCCTTCCCGTTGGAGATATTTCGACGTTTAAGCACTCGTTGAACTCCATTTCACAGTGCTAATGCAATGCACAACCATTTAAGCGTCGAAACAATCAAAATATCTCGCAAATCGCGAAGATTTCGTAAATTTTGACGAAAAATAGCCGTCATTTCCTTCCCGTTGGAGATATTTCGACGTTTAAGCACTCGTTGAACTCCATTTCACAGTGCTAATGCAATGCACAACCATTTAAGCGTCGAAACAATCAAAATATCTCGCAAATCGCGAAGATTTCGTAAATTTTGACGAAAAATAGCCGTCATTTCCTTCCCGTTGGAGATATTTCGACGTTTAAGCACTCGTTGAACTCCATTTCACAGTGCTAATGCAATGCACAACCGTTTAAGCGTCGAAACAATCAAAATATCTCGCAAATCGCGAAGATTTCGTAAATTTTGACGAAAAATAGCCGTCATTTCCTTCCCGTTGGAGATATTTCGACGTTTAAGCACTCGTTGAGCTCCATTTCACAGTGCTAATGCAATGCACCACCATTTAAGCGTCGAAACAATCAAAATATCTCGCAAATCGCGAAGATTTCGTAAATTTTGACGAAAAATAGCCGTCATTTCCTTCCCGTTGGAGATATTTCGACGTCTAAGCACTCGTTGAACTCCATTTCACAGTGCTAATTCAATGCACAACCATTTAAGGGTCGAAACAATCAAAATATCTCGCAAATCGCGAAGATTTCGTAAATTTTGACGAAAAATAGCCGTCATTTCCGTCCCGTTGGAGATATTTCGACGTTTAAGCACTCGTTGAACTCCATTTCACAGTGCTAATTCAATGCACAACCATTTGAGCGTCGAAACAATCAAAATATCTCGCAAATCGCGATTTTGACGAAAAATAGCCGTCATTTCCTTCCCGTTGGAGATATTTCGACGTTTAAGCGCTCGTTGAACTCCATTTCACAGTGCTAATGCAATGCGCAACCATTTAAGCGTCGAAACAATCAAAATATCTCGCAAATCGCGAAAATTTCAAAAATTTTGACGAAAAATAGCCGTCATTTCCTTCCCGTTGGAGATATTTCGACGTTTAAGCACTCTTTGAACTCCATTTCACAGTGCTAATTCAATGCACAACCATTTGAGCGTCGAAACAATCAAAATATCTCGCAAATCGCGATTCTGACGAAAAATAGCCGTCATTTCCTTCCCGTTGGAGATATTTCGACGTTTAAGCACTCGTTGAACTCCATTTCACAGTGCTAATGCAATGCACAACCACTTAAGCGTCGAAACAATCAAAATATCTCGCAAATCGCGAAGATTTCGTAAATTTCGACGAAAAATAGCCGTCATTTCCTTCCCGTTGGAGATATTTCGACGTTTAAGCACTCGTTGAACTCCATTTCACAGTGCTAATGCAATGCACTACCGTTTAGGCGTCGAAACAAGCAAATATTACGTATTAATTTGTTTGTTTTAATCGATCAAATCTAAAGTTAAATTTTACTGAAAAAAATTTTTTTTTATATATTGAGTTTTGAATTTAATCGGATGGGAAATAAATTGAAATGATATTATTGTGTATTTAATACTGATTTAGATTTCTAATTAATACGGTAGTTGCTGCCACCAGAAGTAGTCTAAGGACTATTTCAAAATATTTTATTTTTATTATTTTCTTTTACGTTTAATGGGTAGCGTTAACTGACGCCTAATGCAACTGGTAAACGAATTCCACTTTTCGGCTAAGCTGCTATGCGCAGGGATGCTAGCGCGGGAGAGGATAAAGCTGGGTACAATAAATATTTTTCCTCGTTGAACAGATTTTCTATTTGAATGTAAAATTGCTTAGGTTATTATATATATATATATTATTAGCTGGATATATATATTTTAGCGTTGCTGGATTAGATAGGGATGTGAGATTTTTGTTGTTTTATATAAATTTATCTTTACGTTTGTTTAAAGTTAAACAATGATTCTGTTCTCAAAACCCTTCACGGAAATAAGACGAGATTGATGATAGGAAGTTCTGGTTTGATTCTCGAAATTATCAGAGAAGACGAAATTTTAAAAAATTTAGTTTCTTACCTTGAGGAGAAGGTGCTGTCGGGTGCCATTACTCCAGCTGCTCAGGTGATCGTCGAAGTTTGTTGGGTTTATTATTTAATCTCGAATATAGTTTTCTATCAACCTTTACTTTATTTAGCTATTTCGATACAGATTGAATAACTCGCTAACTGAATTAATACAGCAATGGGGACTTAAAATTCTTCTTTTATTTAATCGCGACTCTCTTTTCTTTACCGAAAAAACTAAAAGACCCCGAAACGCAAAATACTTATACAAATCTTTGAATGCAATAATGAGCGAACGGCAATAACAATGATCACTATAATGATGAACCAAGATTAAAGCCCACGCTCTATGTTGCTACGCTTATTTATAATGCCATCCCGACGGGATGGTGGTCCACTGGGGGTATGCTTCCGTGGGAATCAGGATGTTGCAGTTTGGATTTCTTGAAATCGTACGTGAGAGAATGCGGGTTCCATGCGTCGACTTAGTTCCTATCAGTCCTGTGCTTCTGCTGAGCTAGCGTCTAGGAGGCTCGAAGCATTCCATGCTGATCTAGTCCTTCCCGCGAGAATCTTCCACGTGCTGTACCGTGGGAATTATCTGTGTTTCTTCGGCGCGTGCAAGGCCGCCAACGCGGCCGCAGCATCATTATCACTTCGATGCTCGCTCGGGCAACACGCGCGACATCCGCTGCTCTCCCGCTACAAGGACCTCCTTCTTTGAGTTATTTTTGCGTAAGTTTGGATATTCGCATATTATGGTTGTTTTTGCGATTTTAATGTTTTTCCCCTTTTGTTGTTCCCCTAGGCTTTGGTGATCGACGTTCGAACAATGTTTGCGGAGGCATTTCCATCAGAGGTTTCTTATTATATTATTTTTAGATGTATTTTTTTTTTATGTACGAAATATATATATATTTCTATGTATCTATTTTACGTTTGTTAAATATATTTAATTTTATATTTCCCTTTTAATTAATTATATATATTTTACTGCATTTGACAATGTAATCGCTCATAGAGTCTATTAAAGAAAACTGTTAACAATATGCTTTCATGATTTGTTTCTCGCGCCTGTTTTCCATTAATCCCTATTCCTGTCGCCATGATGCGTGTAAATCCAACATGGCTGCTCATAAATGTCATCAGTAAAGTTTTAGTAACGGGTCTTTAGTTTTATTTGATATCGAAGTAATTTTTCGTCTGTCGCTCGTTCTTCCTTATTCTACCGCAATTAGAACATTTATTTATTAATATTGTTTTAAAGTGACAAAAGTATTGTTCGTGTGAATAGACGTATATATATATATATATATATATTTATGTTGTGTGTCATTTTAATATGGCTAATGTTTTGTAATTCTTCGATTGCGTTATTTATTGTTTTGAGTAGTTTATTTTATAGAGTATTCGATAATATAAAACATACGCGCACACATACATATATATATATATATATACGTATTCATATGCATATTTCTCCTGGCAGTGTAGTATTCATACGAAATGAAATGTCAATTACTTATTAATCCTTTACCGGAATGTAGGCTAGTTATAAGTATGTATCTTAGATTATCGATTTGAATCAATAATGTAGAATGCGCATACATTAATAGTAGTTTAGTTTAGAATATAATTTATATATTTATATATAGACATGCATGTTCCGTAATATAGTTCTTATTTTATAATTCTTTACCGGAATGTAGGCTAGTTTTAAGTATGTATCTTAGATTATCGATTTGATAGAATGCGCACACACATATATATATATGTTTCTGACAATGTAACCTTCATTTCTTTAATAATACAATATTGTATGTTTTATGTATTCGTTAAACTATTAGTTTTTGACTTCATGTATACTTTTATTTCATAAATTGATAATATTGTATTTATTGCATAGTATTGGAAGCACTGTCTCTAATATTTACTAGGTTATTACATGTTCGGCATATATGTTTATACTTATATGTAACTCTCCAAATTGATTGATTGAAATATATATATATATATATATATATAAATATTCCTGGCGTTTCAATTATTTTCCCCTTTTGTAGTTATTCTTATTTCCTGGTTTATTTAGAATTGTGTGTATATGTATTTTGTTTATTGATTGGATCCGTTAATCGCCCTCGTTTTGTTAATCCTTCCTTTCGTTTCGTAGTGCCGTGTGTTCGTTTGTGCATTCAAATCCTTATTCGCGTGTTTTGTATAGAATGGTTTTCTTGTTCTTGTTACGGCGCGTGCGGAGCGCGGGACGTGACACCCCCGCCCTTGAAGTTCAAATTTCCAAAGGAAATTTGACTGATGGTATCTCTGAGTTCGCTCAAGGCGGACGTAGATGTCGTTGGTAGTTGAGTGACTACCGGTGTTATCGATATCCCTTGAGGTTGTGCTGTTTGATCATCGATATTTCGTCTTCTTTTGAGGTATCGTAGCGGGTGGGTGACTGAGCCGCATATTGCTCCTAATAGGGCGATTCCACATTCGTAAGTTTCACGTAACTGGTATCCTGTGCGGCTATATCTATTATTGTTTTGATTAGTTTAAATATTGCGAGTATTCCAAATATTGCTGCATTGACAGTTCCAAATTCCATAAAACCTAGTATGTACCTATGTATTCCTTATGACCTAGTCCTGAGAATGTGGCTGACATTCTCACCAAAGGCCTAAATAGTTGGTACGACTTCTAACGACGCTCTTTTGTCTTAGAAGTCGACCACGTTGTTCTATTGACTTGGAGATTCCTGTGTGGTAAGACGTGTTATAAGACTGAAATATATTGGAGAAAACGAATCTAAGTGAATCGTTATTTTATAAATCCAAAACCTTATTAAATAACAATCAAAGCCATGTGTCCTGGGTTTTGGTTATGGTGTATGCAAATTCGTCGGGCGGTAAGTTTGCCAAGCTTAAAGCGTTCTCTATTAGTTTCTTCTGTGTGGTGTATCTTTGTCTCAGTGTATCATGGTATAATGTTTTCATTTCTCGAGTTTATCACAAATAGGAATAACCTTTTATAGAAAAAGAAAATTTTATATTTATATATATTATATTTTTTTTCTTTCCTTTTTTTCTTCTTTTTTTTCTTCTTCCCCTTTTTCTTTTTTTTTTGTTTTTTTTTTTATTGTTAAAACCTTTGTTTTATTTTAGATTTTACGTACTTGTTATCAGTGAAAATAAATATTATGAATATTACTTGGATTGTAACTATATACATATATGCGTACAAAATCCACTTCTACATGTTAGATATAATAATATAACAGTACTACGTAGATTAATACACAATAAAATATCCTTTTACTCCGGTTATATTTATTACTAACTCTCAATTAATCTATCTTAATTATTTTCTAACCACTTTCTATATTTATCAGCTATTTTATTTCTTCTTGTTAATCTGCGAAATCCATGCATGTACACTTCCTTGTATGGTGATTGATTGTTCACGAGGTAAGTTGCACTTTCACTGTTTTCGTTATTCGTTGAGCTAACACGTTTTACATTCAAACAGTAATTGGAACACTCGTAATAAACTCCTTTTCTTTTTCCAAGTTTCCGCTATCTGTGTCATTCGACGAACACTGCCACGCCTTCACAGCACCGTTATAACATTTAGCGATGCTGCTCTTTGCATTAAGGCAATTGAAGTTAATTCGTTCGTTTATTTTCAGCTGGTACATGGTGTTCCGCAAGCAGGGAGCCATAACCTATTTTGCATGTAGACCTTCTTGTTTGATGATTATTTGTTTACAAGGTAACTTTCAATTCCCCTCTTTTAATTATTTATTGGATCGACACGTTGTATATTCAAACAATAATTGGAGTACACATAATAATTTTCCCTTTTTCTTTTTAGGTTTTCGCTATCTGTATTATTCGACGGACAGTGTTACACCTCCTTTTGATTTATCCATGATATAGTTATAACATTTAGTAACCTTGTATTTTGCACTGAGACAATTGAAACTAATTTATTCACTTATTTTAGGTAGCTGTCATACATTGTGTTCCACGAACAACGATCATTTGATCACTTGTTCACAGGGTAACTTTCACTTTCACTAGTTAATTGTTCATTAAGTTAACACGTTTTATATTTAAGCAATAATTGAAACACGTATAATAATTTTCCTTTTTCCTTTTAGGTGTTCGATATCTGTATTATTCGACGAACAGCACTATAACATATACTACCGCACTACGTTGCCCACTGAAATCGCTTTATTCATTGCTTATTTCGATTATGCGCTAGTTTTAACTTGTTTAAATGCACCGTTCGCGGAATCCCTTTTACTTCGATCTTGACGTTTTGGTTCTGCAAGATTTCTAGCACTTTGTATGGTCCAGTATATTGATCGGAGAATTTTCCATTACTGGGTTCTTTTAGTAAATATATGAAATCTCCTATTTTAAAATCTTGGGGGTTGATTCGTCGGTCGTAATATTCTTTTGATCTTAGTTTGGATTTTATCAAATTTTCTCTCGCCATTCGTTGTACGGTGTTAATTTTATCGAACTGATCTTCGAGATATTCTGCGTAAGTTGGTTCCATGTTCTCTTCGATTATTACTTCACCAGTAGGTTCTCTGGCTAGATGTCCAAAAACTAATTCGTGCGGGGAGAATTTCGTTCCTTCGTGTACAGAGGTATTATAGGAAAACATAGCTAATTCTACCCATTCGTCCCAATTTTTGGAATTTTCAATGTATAATTTGAGATATTCTATCAGCACATGGTGAGATCTTTCGATTGAACCGTTACTTTGTGGATGATATGCCGTCGTGGTATATTGTTTGATGCGGAATCTCTTTGCTACTTTCTTCATTAGTGAGGATGTAAAGTTCGTTCCTTGATCAGTGAGAATAGCTCTCGGTGACCCGAAACGACAAATAAATCGCTTTACAAAAACGTCCGCTAAGATAGGCCGAGAGGCTGAAGAGATTCTTCCTAGTGGAATCCCAATTGAGTATTTTGTTAATAAGTCTTGGATAGTTAATATATATTCGTTTCCCTTTTGGGTTTTTGGTAATGGACCTATAATATCCATACTAACCTTATCGAACGCTTTACCTGGTGTGTCTGTAAGTACCATTGGTTGCTTTGCTTTTATTCTTGTGAGTTTCTTCAGTTGACATTCCTTACATGTTTTTACGTAATCTTGAATTTCCTTTTTCATATTTTCCCAATAGTAATGTTGTCGTATTCTTTGATAAGTTTTTGTTATTCCTTTGTGTCCTGCTACGCTTGATTCATGTTTTTCTCGTATTATGTTGTTCCGCGCTTCCACAGATGGGGTAATTACTTCCCCAGTGCAAATGGTGATGGTTAAGGTTTTTTCCATAAATATTTCCTTTAATTTTCTGATTGTATATCGCCAGGGTATTTCCTCCAAGTTTCCTTTGCTAATGCTGAACGAAGTTAACTGTTTTTCATTTACTGCGTCTAATAGAGATCTTAGCGAGTTTAATAAATTTTCTGGTGTTATTGGAATATTTCTATTTTCCTTTATCGGTAGGAATACAATGTATTTTCCAGAATCGTAATTCAATCTTGCTTTTTCTAACATTAAATCTTCATAACGAGGTAATTTTCCCGTTTCCTTCATTTCTAAGGCTCCTTTATCTATCGGATTGCCATGTATATCTATAAATACTACTTTATGGTCATTTACTCTCGCAATTGAGTCTCGGGTTTCTGAAATTCTTAGTTCCGCAATTATCGTAGGTCTCGTGTCCTTTTCTCGTTGTTGAATTACTTCTGGAATTACAGTGGAGGTCTCTTTTTCGCTTGTTGTATCCGTGCCTTCTTTTTCTCGATTGGTTATTTCTCTATCTGTACTTACATCGATTTCTGCTAATGCTTGGTCTAAATATTTTATGGGGGTTTCTTCTATTGTAAAATGTTTTCGGGTAAAACCCTTTCCTTGATTTTTAGAATCACTGGATTGAGGCAAGACGTGTGGTTTAGCTTCGAATATGGGAGAGTCTTCGGTTGACGTATCTATTTCGAATCTTTTTGAGACAGGATAGCGAATCGGTGAGACTTCCTCTCTCTTTCTGATTGGTAAACAAATTTCCGGAGGGTTCCTAGATAATGCGTCTGCCTTTGCGTTCGCCCTGCCTTCTTTGTATACAATATCAAATTCGAAGTCCGATAACTTTAATTTCCATTTCCAAATTCTTGAAGTAGGATCTTTGATAGAATGCATCCACGCTAAAGGTTTATGATCGGTTACGATGGTAAACTTTCTTTCGTAAAGATACGGTCGGAAGTGCATTGCGCTGTAAACAATTGCCAGACACTCCTTTTCTATGGTAGAGTAGTTTCGTTCGGCGGGATTTAATAGCCTTGAGGCATACGCAATCGGCAAATCCTTTCCGATTGGCCCTTGACTCAGTACACCGCTTATTGCATATCCTGATGCGTCTGTAGTAAGGTTAAAGGGTTTAGAAAAGTCTGGATATTGCAGGATGGGTTTCGTCACTAACGCTGTCTTTAAATTATTGAATGCGTTTTCTTGATTTTCTGTCCATTTAAAGGGAGTGTCTTTCTTTAATAGTTGTGTCAATGGTTTCGCGACCTTGGGGAAATCGGGTATAAATCTTCTGTAATATCCTGCTAGTCCCAGAAATTGTTTGATATTTTTCGCCCTCTTTGGTCGTGGAAATTTTGATACGGCTTCGACTTTCTTTGGGTCGGGTTTCACGCCATCCTCGCTAATTATATGTCCTAAATAATTCACCTCGTGTCGTAAAAATTCGCACTTATCAGGTTGTAATCGTAATTTAGCTTTCCTCAGTCTTTCCATTAATTTATTAAATTTAATTTCGTGTTCTTGGAGAGACGTGGAATAAATCACTATGTCATCCAGATAGACGAATAGTTCTATTCCTTGCAGACCAGATAATATTGAATTCATCAAACGTTGAAATGTTGCTGGGGCATCTTTTAATCCAAAGGGCATTCTTTTGAATTGAAAATGCCCGTATGGTGTCGAAAATGCAGTTTTGTGGGCATCTTCCTGTGACATACGGATCTGGTGAAAGCCCGATGCCAAGTCAAACGTGGAAAAATATTTTGCACTTCCTAATTGATCCAATATTTCTGTAATGTTGGGTAGTGGGAAGGCAACGCCAATCGTTTTATCGTTCAATTTTCTATAATCGATGACTAATCTCCAGCGCTTATTTCCTTGCGAATCGGGTTTTTGAGCACGATCCATAACGGGGAGTTATATGGAGATATTGATGGTTCCACTACGTCCGTATCTAGTAGTTCTTGGACCTGTCGATTTATTTCTTCTCGATGTATTGGTGGATATCGATACTGTTTAGTATTGATGGGTATATTATCCGTTGTAATTATCCTATGTTCCAGAACTTCGGTTGCTTTCAATGTATCTCCTGGAATATGAAACCTATCTTGATTATTACGAATCAATTTTTTAGCATTTTCCTTTTCTTCTTCGTTCAAATGTTCGAGTCGTAGTAACTCATTTATTTTATCGTATCTACTTTCCTCCGATCTTAGAACTGTATTGCACGCTGTCTTAGGAAGCAGGGAGGGGTTTTCAAATTCTTTAATCACCATCGTCGGTGTTGTAAATACGTAATCTCTCGAAGTAGTATTTATTACTCTTATGTAACATTTTCCTTTATGATTCCTCACAACTGCATTACCAAAATAGATTGCCTTGCTCGGCTCGATTCTTGGAATAAATCCCTCTTTTATCTCTGGATTAGCGGTATTAACTGAACACGTTATTGAACTTCGCTTCGGTATAATTATTTTTTCTTTACTATCGAAGGGAATATAAATATTTCCCCATCTGATATGTTTTCCCTCATAATCTAAACGAGCCTTACAACCTGCAAAAAATTCGGATCCTAGGATTCCGTCTTGATCGATTAGCAATGAATCATCGACTATGATGAAAACCAACCGGATGGCCCGCAACCTGTATTACCGTCTGCCCTAGGGAGACCAGGCTCGTTGCCGTAATTCCTCGCACTTCGATTGATTCGTTTTCGTCGATGATGGCTGAATCGAGTAAAGCAGGTTTCTTGATAATGTTGATTTCCGATCCAGAGTCTAATAATAAACTCGTCTTAGTCTTTAGATCTGGGGAAACTATTCGTGCAGTTGGGGTCGTTGGGGAATCGTTA
>NW_022883254.1:0-22068 GCF_011952255.1 Bombus vosnesenskii | reverse complement strand
GACTTCACTGGAGTGGTAACGCTTCTGCTGCCGTTTCTATTGGATTCACGTGGCACTGTATGATAGTGGATGTCACTGGCGTGCACTTTTCACTTGCCACTGTATCCGGCTCGAAGGACCAAATGTTACGACCGTTCGCGGAGAGACGCGGTCGTTAGGAAAACGCTTCAGCGAGAGGCGTAAATATTCGCTACGATTATGTTAATCAACACCGCGAAATAGTCGTTCCCCTATTTCGGTTAAGATAACAGAGGTCGTTTAATGAATGTAACACTGTATTAACAGGTTTACATAGAATAATATATTTTACAATAATATGATGATTATATTACAGAAATTTGACTCGACTTTGCGGACTCTCTAGATAAATTCGTTTGCTCGTCAGATTTGTCGAAGTGTCACGCTTGACTCGGCAGAAGGAACTGATCGCCCTTCGATTATTCCTTTGTCTCATTTGGAAGACGACCCCCACTATGCTCGGGTCACGCCACCGCTCGCGCCTATGATCACGTATACCTCTTCTTGTGTGAAAATCGTAACGGTCAAAAATCGACGTTTCTAGTGCTCGCTGCTTGGCGACAACCATGCTCTCGTCGATACATTGTATATGATCCGGCGGGCAGATAAGATGGTCCGCCTGCGACGTTGTAGGACCGCGAGCGACGGTTAGAAAATACAGCCTGTGGTGAGACTCGTGGCGTAACATCCTGCATATAAAATTGTTACCTTTATCCAATGCATACCACCTCTCTCCTCCTCTTTAAAAATATGACCTTTATGAACTTAATGTCTCTCAAAAACGTATTTAGCAGAAAGGATTCGACATCTATAACGATCCAATTAGAAACCTTTTCTAGAGACCATTAGAAACGCGTTCTCTATCCAATCCTGGCTGAAACATAATTACTCGCACCTCCAGTAACCCACCTCTAAGTCATTCCAATCAACGTACCATGCAAACACGAATCCAACGCGTTCCAGGAATACAAACAACTGCCTGTAGCTGTTTAGCTGTACGCGACGTGTATAATTATTTCGGGTACTCCTCCAGTACAAAACAGACACCCAAACGACATTATTTCAACACAAAAATATTTAAAACAATAGTTATAAAAGCATGATACTTAATACCGCGCTTGACATCAGGTATAATAAAAATAAATTTCTTCAAAAAAATTTCAAGTTAAATCTTAAGCTTTCGTAATTATATCAAACTTGTTCAATTGACAATGAGCAATTTCCATTGTGTTTTGACAACTGACTCATCGTTGATGTATTTCCTCGGAATTGAAAAAGGAATGTGCATAATTTTGTCCTCCGTCAACACTCAAAATATTATCTGCATGCTATACTCAGGGATTCAATTTTATATTCCGTTGCCTCATGTTCCATCACTGCTTTCCTACTATCAGTCACTTGAACGGTAATATAAACCAGTCTTCTATTTCCTATACTATTCTGCATACCATTTATCAGGAACAATACATTTTATTTGTTAATCTAATTAGATGCGAAGTTCCTCGTTTGTCCTAATATCAATCAATGAATAAGTGAATTGAAATCTGTGAAAATAATGTAAAATCGGAAAATAAGGATAGAAATCTTTTGCCGATTACTTACAATTTATTAATATTAAATTGAATATACTAAACATAAATTGGACAGGAAACGATATTTATTTAACGGAAACTAAATGCAATACTCGCATCTATATCAAATAACTTTACAGTTATTTTACCACTCTCGTCACAACGAATCTAACACACACACACACTCTCTCTCTCTCTCTCTGACAACTCTATCAATTCTCACGACTCTACTCTTCGACGACTCGATACCTCTAACGACTCTACTCTTCGACACACTTTTCGATTCGCCTTGCGTAGCGAAACCGTCCTTCTTCTAACGTTGTCTATTGTTTCCCTCATACCTATGTAAGAACTACCAACTACGTGCCTTTAGTCACGTAGGCACTCTTAAATGTAAACGAAGCACAGAAACACGACGTACACGGTTTTTCTATTTTCAACTGATTTCTAATTCGAATTACTTTACGATATTACAATAAGTATCTAGTAATACGACTTCCGAACCGACGTAATTATTGCAACGATTGTTAAATTTCAAAACAATTTCCTATCCATGTTAAACATATTACGTATATGTGCATGTCTAGTATTTCGATTAGTTGCTCTACTTGCGGTAGTTCGCCATTCTGGATCATCTAGACTCAACAAAGATGCATTCAATTTACTCCATACCTTAAAAAGCTCAGTAGCGGCACAAGAGTTAGAATTTGCTTCAAACCAAGTTGTTGTTTTGCTTCGGAATATTTAGAGGTGTTGTAAGGAATTATGAACTCCGGGCAAAATAATGGCGCCGCTACATGTAACCGTAAAACAAGACGAATTTTTATCTTTTTGACCTTCTTCGACGATTGCGAATAAATCGGAACGTGAGCGCAAACGACCAGTATAAATCCGCGACCAAAACGGGTTCAGTATAAATATCGTTTCTTCAAGTGACAAGATCTGTTTTAGAAATACACTAACGAGTACACATTTTGTAGTCTCATTGGCTTTGATCCCTACAGCTCTTATTGAGGAAGATAGAGGCTCCTCGCATTAGTATTCAGCTTGGTAAACTTTTGAACAGAGCATATTGATAAGCCAGGAGTAACTAACATACAACCTTTTTTTTTCTTTTTACGTGGAGTAGGGGCCCTCATGGACACTCCGCTGTTGTGTAATTTCAGGTAACAGCAGAGTAGTACCGGACTCTTACCACCCAAACTCATCGATGACCACCCGACGCGTATGACAGGGATGCTCCAGGATTCTCTTATGAATTAACTTCAGTTGCACCCCCTTCACGCGTTCTCTAGTTCTAGCCAGTCCTAATATTTCCTGAATATTGAATTGGCGTTAGGGGGGGCCATTACCCCTAGCGAAGTCTCTCCTTATTGATATTCAGTGGAGGCTTGTCTTGTGTGCTTCGACAACTCGCATACAACCTGGTGGTACAAGCTATGAAAACACTTTTCGGGACATGAGAAGACACATTAGCACAGATAACGTACAAAAGGTATTAGAGCCCACCAAATAAGATTTGCTACAATTTGCTGTAGTTCGTCACAATAAGCCTATGAGTATCGCGTGTCAGATGATTTTCGAATTAGTTGATGCTTGATGTTCAAGGTACGGAAGCGCGGAGATGATACGCTTGCACAACTTGATCATGGTGCAACCCGTTCGTCAGCCAGAAAACTTCATGCACGATTTTCTAAAAAGAAACACATTTCCCCCCTTCCTTATGCCGTACCAATCCTCTCTCGTCGCTCCTTATCTCATACACAGACAGGCCAAATAATGTTGCCGATGACCGCCAACAGCCTGGGTTCATGTACGGGTCTCTTGCCTGCCACAGAAATTTGTTATGTGTAGTATGCGGGGCAGAAAAGCACTTTTGCCATTAATATGAACTAGAAGATTGCAGAAAAATTGTAAACATTTTCCAAATTTTATTAATTTCATTTCATTTCTTAAAGTCTACAAACTGTTAATCAACATTAAGCAAATATACAAAATCTTGACGTACAGAATAATGGGGCGAATATTAGAAACGATACTACTAAATCTACAAGCTAAAATGTTCTATACAAATTTTCTTTAAACTATAAGACATGCAAAGTATATATTTCTGAAAATAAATAATATCGGATCAAACACTCTTCGAACATACTTCGAACGCTCATTATTACGTATATTACCAAACCAATGCATACAATATAATATATAAACTAAGCCAACGAAAGGCGCAGAGACTGGAGAACATGGGGTCCCCGAGCGTGCAGTACGCTTCAGCATCGTTGCGAACACCAACCCCCTCCGCTTGTCCCAATGCCATCTCGAACGGTGAGACTGCAAACAGAAAATATCCATATATACATCAAGATAGTAATGCAATTTCTATTCTTGCAGCACCGACGTAATACACGGTGCTCCGTAATCGCTCGAGATTCCATATATCTCTACGCATTAGGTAGATAAAACGTTGCGAGAAATCCTCTTGTCGCAGTTAGGTCTTCCAAACCTGATCGCTTGCATTTTTCCCGCTACTTCAGCGTTGTAACGTTACTTTTATTTCTGCCAACTTAGGCACGACATCGTCTAAACTGCCCAATTCAGGACACGATGGCTCCTCCCTGGGATTCTGTTGAGACGATCCCGGATTTTCCGTGTCCTCACCATTGTAGAGCTCATAATTTGTATAATATACCTTCTTCTTCAAGCATTGTTTTTTAAATTTCTGCCATTTTGAAGCTGCTGATAATCGCCGGATGCGTAAATCATTTTTAGCTTTGGAAAGAGCGCACGTCAGCATTGCTTCAATCAGTATATCGCGTCTGCGCTTTCGGCGACACTTTGATCTTTTGCGGCGAACTTCGTCAATCCAAGTTAGTAACCGTTCAGTTTCTGGCTTGTCGGCGTTAGTTTTCGAAAGTCCCTTCTTTGTCCTCGCCATGCTTTCTCAATTATTTCACCTAATTATTGAGTACGTAAAAAGTATACCAACCTGTATCCGGCTCCTGTTTGTTGTAGAACAATACAGAAGAGATTCACACAACTGCACACAAAGGATTTGAAACCACCGAGCAAAACACCCTCCTCACAGCACAGTCGTAAGATGACTAAGGGAAGTCCGCTGTCTATACCCCCTCCTCTGTCTTTATGACGTAGTCTTACGCGCGAAAATGGAAACTAGTTCCGTGTAAAATCTTACGTTGGCCTTACATTCTCAGAAATTTTGAAAAATTCTTCAATCCAATTAATTTTTAAATATATGTGCGACAATTTTAATGCTAAATTTTATATATTTTGTACATTATATTAAAATTCTTCATTTACAGGAAATAATCAATAGCGTATGAAGGTGTACTGCACGTATTATTTGGCACGTACATTAACGTTGATGCAAGAATAATTATTCCAATGATTTTAAGTTACACACATAATAGATAAAGTAGGCTGTAGACTATGAAATTCGTATGAAATAAGCAGAGAATAGTAACTAAATAAATGTATATGTATATGGAACATAAATCTTGTAAAAATAATATACTAAATTACATTCAAATCAAATATATCAACAAGATCTGTTGACTTTTAATTATTTTTTTGAAGCACTAGTATCAAACAAAATTGCGTCATATAAAAATGTCATCCCGAAACACAGTTTAACGTGATACAATTGTATTACTTTAATTTAAGCAGAAAATATCTAATCATATTTAACAATTTTGAAAAACATACCTCTACTAAACTATCATTATCTTTTCCTATACCATCGGCAAGGCCCTGAACAGCAAGCAGTTCAGCGGTTGTTAAATAACTAGCCAATTGTTCTCGAACTACATTTACTTCTCCCTGATACATAAAATCAACCAATGCAGCCAAATCATCGAATTTTACATTATTATTATATATTACAACAGGATGCTGACATGGATTATCGTAAAATAGAATAAGTATCATTTGCAAAATATATGTTAACAGTAACAAATTATTAAATTCTTAATTTCACTTTACCTTAAATAAATCTCTAAAATATGTACTACATGCAGATAATAGCAGTTTGTCTGCTCTTATTCCTTTTTCCTTCGCAGCTTAAATTTACATCAACGAGATCTTCTTCGGTTCTCAGCGTATCAAAAGCACAAGTAATATGTTTTAAGTAATTATTCCACCTAAGAGAAAACTGTTGAATCCGTAAAACAATTATATTAAATTTGCAATTTTCAATCTGAAAAACATTTGACTTCAATGAGTATATTTTGATTTTTACCTGCCGGAAAACTGATGGAACAAAAATTTGTTACAACTATCATGTACTTATGTAATTAAAACAAGACAAAGCTTTTATAAATATAAAAATTGTCATAAAAATTTTGACGCAACGCATTTGAACATTTTATGACTCATTGTATTAACACCACATTATTTCTTTTTTTGTGAGTGTAATAAAAGCAATAATATTTAAAAAATACATACTTGTTTAGATGCCTTTCGCAATATGACTTTCTCATAGAGCAGGTGGCTTATTACAAAATTCACGTCATAAATGTAATTTTCTTCAACTTCCAAAGCAAAAGTTATAAGTGTCCACCCAGGAATACCCAACATTTTGAAACACTTAAATAATACAAATTTCATATTTGGGTATTATATATTTCTAACGATTGAACACTACCATGCTTACCATGCTTTCATTAGCATGCTTAAAATGACTATATATTGAAATTATTTGTATGGTATGCCCATTTCCTTATCACCCTTTATTTTTCTTTCTCCTTCTGCAGAAGAGTTGAGACTATTTGTATCCTCCCTATATTTGTCTATTATACATCCTACATACTTTCACAAATAACAAAAATAGCAAGGTCAGATATAGCTTCAGTGTATACGGTCATCACAATGAAATGTGAATTACCTTCTGCAGATCTAAAATATTAAACGTGAAACGATGATCTTAATTTGGAATAGATTATAGATACACAATCTGTTCGTTTTTTCCTTTCTTAGCAATGATCTGTTCCATTGTCAAACAAGTATTTCCGTCAGTAGCCGGATGAAATGCAAATTTATATTGTATTATGCTTATCATTATACTGCAAGTACTTTGAATCACTGAAATTGCAGAACCATTTCCTGTTATTGAATGCAAAACATACAGCACGAACACGTTTTCCATTATCAAAAAACACCATACAAATGTCTCATCCATTGTATTAAAGTGATAAGAGATAGACACAGCACCAAGCCTGCAGCTTATAATACAACAAGTTGCACCAGTTTCTCAATTTTCACCAATTATATTCAATGTTCACAATAATTATTCTTCATATAAAATTGTTACCTTTATCCAATGCATACCACCTCTCTCCCCCTCTTTAAAAATATGACCTTTTTCAACTTAATGTCTCCCAAAAACGGATTTAGCAGAAAGTATACGACATCTATAACGATCCAATTAGAAACTACCAGAGCATGTGTATTTTAAGCGGATCTTTAAACGTCGATTAAACGCGTTCTCTATCCAATCCTGGCTGAAACATAATTACTCGCACCCCCAGTAACCCACCTCTAAGTCATTCCAATCAACGTACCATGCAAACACGAATCCAACGCGTTCCAGGAATACAAACAACTGCCTGTAGCTGTTTAGCTGTACGCGACGAGTATAATTATTTCGGGTACTCCTCCAGTACAAACCAGACACCCAAACGACATTATTTCAACACAAAAATATTTAAAACAATAGTTATAAAAGCATGATACTTAATACCGCGCTTGACATCAGGTATAATAAAAATAAATTTCTTCAAAAAAATTTCAAGTTAAATCTTAAGCTTTTGTAATTATATCAAACTTGTTCAATTGACAATGAGCAATTTCCATCGTGTTTTGACAACTGACTCATCGTTGATGTATTTCCTCGGAATTGAAAAAGGAATGTGCATAATTTTGTCCTCCGTCAACACTCAAAATATTATCTGCATGCTATACTCAGGGATTCAATTTTATATTACGTTGCCTCATGTTCCATCACTGCTTTCCTACTATCAGTCACTTGAACGGTAATATAAACCAGTCTTCTATTTCCTATACTATTCTGCATACCATTTATCAGGAACAATACATTTTATTTGTTAATCTAATTAGATGCGAAGTTCCTCATTTGTCCTAATATCAATCAATGAATAAGTGAATTGAAATCTGTGAAAATAATGTAAAATCGGAAAATAAGGATAGAAATCTTTTCCCGATTACTTACAATTTATTAATATTAAATTGAATATACTAAATATAAATTGGACAGGAAACGATATTTATTTAACGGAAACTAAATGCAATACTCGCATCTATATCAAATAACTGTACAGTTATTTTACCACTCTCGTCACAACGAATCTAACACACACACACACACTCTCTCTCTCTCTCTCTCTCTAACAACTCTATCAATTCTCACGACTCTACTCTTCGACGACTCGATACCTCTGACGACTCTACTCTTCGACGACGCAATTAGCTCTGAGTCTCGCAACACGCACACTTTTCGATTCGCCTTGCGTAGCGAAACCGTCCTTCTTCTAACGTTGTCTATTGTTTCCCTCATACCTATGTAAGAACTACCAACTACGTGCCTTTAGTCACGTAGGCACTCTTAAATGTAAACGAAGCACAGAAACACGACGTACACGGTTTTTCTATTTTCAACTTTACAATAAGTATCTAGTAATACGACTTCCGAACCGACGTAATTATTGCAATGATTGTTAAATTTCAAAACAATTTCCTATCCATGTTAAACATATTACGTATATGTGCATGTCTAGTATTTCGATTAGTTGCTCTACTTGCGGTAGTTCGCCATTCTGGATCATCTAGACTCAACAAAGATGCATTCAATTTACTCCATACCTTAAAAAGCTCTGTAGCGGCACAAGAGTTAGAATTTGCTTCAAACCAAGTTGTTGTTTTGCTTCGGAATATTTAGAGGTATTGTAAGGAATTATGAACTCCGGCAAAATAATGGCGCCGCTACATGTAACCGTAAAACAAGACGAATTTGTATCTTTTGACCTTCTTCTGACGATTATGAATAAACGAACGTGAGCGCAAACGATTCAGTATAAACTGTGACTAAACGTCTGTATAAATATCGTTTCGCGACAAGATCTGTTTTAAATACACTAACGAGTACACATTTTGGTAGTCTCATTATTCGATCCCCTACAGCTCTTATTAAGGAAGATAGAGGCCTGTGACAGCATTCAGCTTGGTAAACTTTGAACAGAGCATATTGATAAGCCAGAGTAACTAACATACAACCTTTTTTTTCTTTTTTTTTTTTTTTTACGTGGAGAAATCCTCATGGACACTCCGCTGTTGCAGTAATTGCGTAACAGCAGAGTAGTGTCGGACTCTTACCGACTAAAACTCCACGATGACCGCCCGACGCGTATGACAGAGGTGCTCCAGGATTCTCTAATGAATTAACTTCAGTTGCACCCCCTTCACTCGTTCTCTAGTTCTAGCCAGTCCTAATATTTCCTGACTATTGAATTGGCGTTAGGAGGGGCCATTACCCCTAGCGCTGTCTCTCCTTATTGATATTCACCGGAGGCTTGTCTTGTGTGCTTCGACAACTCGCATACAACCTGGTGGTACAAGCTATGAAAAGCTTCCCCGGACATGAGAAAACACATTTGCCCAGATAACGTACGAAAGGTATTAGAGCCCACCAAATAAGATTTGCTACAATTTGCTGTAGTACGTCACAATAAGCCTATGAGTTTCGCGCGTCAGACGATTTTCGAATTAGTTGATGCTTGGATGTTCAAGATACGGAAGCGCGGAGAGATGATACGTTTATGTACAACTTGATCATGGTGCAACCCATTCGTCAGCCAGAAAACTTCATGCACGATTTTCTAAAAAGAAACACATTTCCCCCCTTCCTTATGCCGTACCAATCCTCTCTCGTCGCTCCTTATCTCATACACAGACAGGCCAAATAATGTTGCCGATGACCGCCAACAGCCTGGGTTCATGTACGGGTCTCTTGCCTGCGACAGAAATTTGTTATGTGTAGTATGCGGGGCAGAAAAGCACTTTTGCCATTAATATGAACTAGAAGATTGCAGAAAAATTGTAAACATTTTCCAAATTTTATTAATTTCATTTCATTTCTTAAAGTCTACAAACTGTTAATCAACATTAAGCAAATATACAAAATCTTGACGTACAGAATAATGGGGCGAATATTAGAAACGATACTACTAAATCTACAAGCTAAAATGTACTATACAAATTTTCTTTAAACTATAAGACATGCAAAGTATATATTTCTGAAAATAAAAAATATCGGATCAAACACTCTTCGAACATACTTCGAACGCTCATTATTACGTATATTACCAAACCAATGCATACAATATAATATATAAACTAAGCCAACGAAAGGCGCAGAGACTGGAGAACATGGGGTCCCCGAGCGTGCAGTACGCTTCAGCATCGTTGCGAACACCAACTCCCTCCGCTTGTCCCAATGCCATCTCGAACGGTGAGACTGCAAACAGAAAATATCCATATATACATCAAGATAGTAATGCAATTTCTATTCTTGCAGCACCGACGTAATACACGGTGCTCCGTAATCGCTCGAGATTCCATATAGTTGTTGAAATCTCTACGCATTAGGTAGATAAAACGTTGCGAGAAATCCTCTTGTCACAGTTAGGTCTTCCAAACCTGATCGCTTGCATTTTTCCCGCTACTTCAGCGTTGTAACGTTACTTTTATTTCTGCCAACTTAGGCACGACATCGTCTAAACTGCCCCATTCAGGACACGATGGCTCCTCCCGGGGATTCTGTTGAGACGATCCCGAATTTTCCGTGTCCTCACCATTGTAGAGCTCATAATTTGTATAATATACCTTCTTCTTCAAGCATTGTTTTTTATATTTCTGCCATTTTGAAGCTGCTGATAATCGCCGGATGCGTAAATCATTTTTAGCTTTGGAAAGAGCGCACGTCAGCATTGCTTCAATCCGTAAATCGCGTCTGCGCTTTCGGCGACACTTTGATCTTTTGCGGCGAACTTCGTCAATCCAAGTTAGTAACCGTTCAGTTTCTGGCTTGTCGGCGTTAGTTTTCGAAAGTCCCTTCTTTGTCCTCGCCATGCTTTCTCAATTATTTCACCTAATTATTGAGTAAGTAAAAAGTATACCAACCTGTATCCGGCTCCTGTTTGTTGTAGAACAATACAGAAGAGATTCACACAACTGCACACAAAGGATTTGAAACCACCGAGCAAAACACCCTCCTCACAGCACAGTCGTAAGATGACTATGGGAAGTCTACGCTGCGCGTCTGAAGTCCGCTGTCTATACCCCCTCCTCTGTCTTTATGACGTAGTCTTACGCGCGAAAATGGAAACTAGTTCCGTGTAAAATCTTACGTTGGCCTTACATTCTCAGAAACATTGAAAAATTCTTCAATCCAATTAATTTTTAAATATATGTGCGACAATTTTAATGCTAAATTTTATATATTTTGTACATTATATTAAAATTCTTCATTTACAGGAAATAATCAATAGCGTATTGTTGAGGTTGTTCGGTGTGTAAACAGAGAAAACACGTGGATAAATTGTAAGGTAGAAAATATATTTAAATAGAAGTGTAATAAGTAAAAATACAATTTGAGCTGGTCCAGATCCGCAAGCTAGCTGTGTTACCTAATAACTGAAAAACCCCGAAGCCAACGTCGCCTGTTTACTGTTTATGGCCTGACTTCGTCGCAGTCTTTTGTCTACACGCTGTCGATGGCTTCAGTGCTTGAGAAAATTAAAAAAGACCAGATGTAGAGTTTTCTTAGAAGTGGTAACCACTTCAACACTATATAACGTAATACGTTATAACGTTATACTATATAACGTAATACGTTATTACGTTTTCTGTGTAACGTAATACGTTCTAAAATTATACTATATAGCGTAATAAGTGATAACGTTACACTATATAACGTAATACGTTATAACTTAATTCTAAGTAATGTCATAAGTTATAAAGTTATACTGTATAACGTAATGCGGTGTAACGTTATACCATATAACGTAATACGTTATAACGTTATACTCTTTAACGTAGTACGTTATTACGTTATTCTTTATAACGTAATATGTTATTACGTTGTTCTTTATAACGTAATACGTTATAACGTTATACTCTTTAACGTAGTACGTTATTACGTTATTCTTTATAACGTAATACGTTATTACGTTGTTCTTTATAACGTAATACGTTATAAAATTATACTATATAGCGTAATAAGTTATAACGTTATACTATATAACGTAATACGTTATTACGATACTCTTTATAACGTAATACGTTATAACGTTATTCTGCAGAACGTCATGCGTTATAACGTTTCCCTATATAATGTAATACGGTATAACGTTATACCTATATAACGTAATACGTTATAAAATTATATATAACGTAATACGTTATAAAATTATACTATATAACGTAATACGTTATTACGTTGTTCTGTATAACGTAATACGTTATAAAATTATACTATATAGCGTAATAAGTTATAACGTTATACTATATAACGTAATACGATATTACGATACTCGGTATAACGTAAAACGTTATAGCGTTATTCTGCGGAACGTCATGCGTTGTAACGTTACTCTATATAATGTAATACGCTATGACATTATACTAGATAACGTAATACGTTATAACGTTATACTATATAACGTAATACGTTATAAAATTATACTATATAGCGTAATAAGTTATAACGTTATACTATGTAACGTAATACTTTATAACGTAATACGTTATAAAGTTATTCTGCGGAACGTCATGCGTTCTAACGTGACTCTATATAATGTAATACGGTATAACGTTATACCTATATAACGTAATACGTTATAAAATTATACTATAAAACGTAATACGTTATAGCGTTATACCATATAACGTAATACGTTATAACTTAATTCTAAGTAATATCATAAGTTATAACGTTATACTGTATTACGTAATACGGTGTAATGTTATACTCTATAATGTAATACGTTATTACGTTATTCTATCCAACGTAATACGTTATAAAATTATACTATATAACGCAATACGTTATAACGTTATACTATATTCCGCAACACGTTATTACGTTATTCTTTATAACGTGATACGTTATAAAGTTATACTGAATAACGTAATAAGTTATAACGTTATACTATATAACGGAATACGTTATTACGTTATTCTTTATAACGAAATATGTTATAAAGTTATACTATAAAACGTAATACGTTATAACGTTATTATACGTTATACTATATAACGTACGTTATACTATTATAACGTAATACGTTATAAAGTTACACTGAATAACGTAGTAAGTTATAACGTTATACTATATAACGTAATACGTTATTACGTTATTCTATCTAACGTAATACGTTATAAAATTATACTATATAGCGTAATAAGTTATAACGATATACTCCATAACGTAGTACGTTATAATGTTACACTGCCTAACGTAATACGTTATAACGTTATACCATATAACGTAATACGTTATAACTTAATTCTATGTAATGTCATACGTTATAACGTTATACTGTATAACGTGATACGATGTAGCGTTATACTATATAACGTTATTCTATGTAACGTCATACGGTATAATGTTATACTACTTAACGTAATACGTTATAACGTTATAACATATAACGTACTACGTTATAGTGTTACACTACCTAACGTAATACGTTATATCGTTACACAATATAATGTAATACGTTATAACGATATACTCTATAACGTAGTACGTTATAATGTTACACTGCCTAACGTAATACGTTATAACATGATACTATATAACGTAATATGTTATTACGTTATTCTGTCTAACGTATTACGATATGAAGTTATGCTATAAAACGTAATACGTTATAACATTATACCATATAGCGTTATATTATAGAGCGTAATACGTTATAGCGTTATACCATATAACGTAATACGTTATAACTTAATTCTATGTAATGCCATACGTTATAACGTTATACTGTATAACGTAATACGGTGTAACGTTATTCTACCTAACATAATAAGATATGAAGTTGTACTATAAATCGTAATAAGTTATAACGTTATACCATATAGCGTTATACTATAGAACGTAATACGTTATAGCGTTATACTATCTAACGTAATACGTTATAAAATTATACTTGTCGGAGATAAGGTGACACCGGTGCCTTCCCTCTGAAACCTCGGGAAGATCCATAGAAACATTGTAATTAAAATCTACAGTTGTAACTAAACGATTTGCCGTCATTCTAACCAATTGTATTTGTTTAAGTCTTGTGACAATGAGCTTTGGCTCAATTCGATAGTTGGTCGTCGAACGTGGCCGCGGTCAACGGGACCAACTCTCCATTTAACAAAGGCATTGAGTAATCCTATAGCACTCCTTAAAAGAAAGATTCGTAGCGGCACTTGGCAGTAAACATTCCAACGGTTTCTGTCCCGTAGCTTGCCACACGCAGATCCTATTCTCCGGGCAGGATGTTTACCAGATGTTGACGCGTCTCCACAGTACGTGATGGACTAGCACGAGGGCCGTCATAAACACTAATATCTAGTTACCTAAAATCCTTCAACAGATACACAGTCTTTGTCCCAGTTACGGGAAGACAGGAGAGACCTCTTTTTCCACGAACGACGTCTCCCACTAGCAACCCTCCCTCAAGGGCGGCTAGCATCCTTTACTAACTACCGATATGGAGATTGGCCAATTAGCAGCATCGTCAATTTCCCTTACTTTCCGAACGTAGGATATCCCCGACGAATCCGATGAACTCGTGTCCTTAGACACGCCCCATCATAGTTTTCCTCTGAGGTATCACCGGGACGGAAAGTCATTCTCTCTTGCGGTCTCATCGACAAAAAGGATTTACTCCTTACGGTCAGCGAATATTAACACAGAATCCGACTTAGATTTTTGCGAGTGCGTACGACTACCGTCCCATTGTCCGCGGATTCTTTATTGATCCTAGGATCATTGTCATTAGTCTCTCGAGTATCTAATTACCACGGTTACTTGTCCGGTTCTATGGTAATCGCATTTGCACCAGTCAATGTCTTCTCTATTGCATAACGACAATGTGTAATCCAAATGAAGATTCGTGTCACGCCCCCAACTTTAATTCTAATGTAAACCCGAAATTTAATCGGGTTAAAATTAGAATTTAAGGCGCGTAACGATTGTTTGTTCGACCAAGCGCGGGGAGACGTAGTCGCTAGGAGAGACGTCAACGGGAGTCGTAAATTACCGTTACGATTATAACAATCGACACCACGACTTGATCGATCCCCTGATTTCCGTTTAGATAATAGGGGTGATTGAGTTTGTATAACACTATGATTCACAGAATTATTAATTATATATTTCCAACACTTAGATTACACTGATGAGCATAGATAGATAGATAATCACTTATCGTACGAAGATAAGATAGATATGTACGTTAGAGCAGGGCTCTTATAATTGGATTTAATGTATTAGTGGACGTAGCACTATAAGATATTTAGCAGAGGAAATGTATGCTCGACAATACCGAGACCGACTCTCGCCTTATGCTTAGACTGCCCCGATAGGCATTAGCGTTACTACTTAGTAGTTGACTTTTCCAACGATGTAGAAGAAGTGAAGTTGAGTGACGATGCTGTGTCGGAGGAAAGCTAGTGATGGGTGTGTCTAGCGCACGGGATCATCGGATTTCTTCATGACATTTTAGGTCAGGAGGTGAGGCCAGTATACATTGCCTCGGATTGGACAAACGAAGGTTGGAGGACTAAGAAGGGCCTTAACCGCCCTCGATAGAAAGTTGCTGGTAGGAAGCATCGTACGTGAGAAAAGCTAACTTTCCCGTGTCAAGCCGTAGTAAACAATAGTCTTTGGAAACTGATTTAGAAAAGACATTTGTTGGGTCTGAAGGACTTTAGCAGGCAAGTGACTCGGGTGTATGACGGGTGCTTAAGGCTATTGAGGGTACGCCGTACGGAAGAGCGGACATCTGGTGTCCGTCTGGCCCGCGGTGTGTGACCTGGGCCAGGCAGAGAGTCGCCCGGCGTGACAACGATTCTTCGATTGAATTAGCCATCGTTTTACACAACAGAGATTATATTTACGCGAATATACAAGATTTTACAAAATATTATGAATACTGAGTTTAATGAATGATAAGATTAACAAACGATAAGTTTAACTAACGATTAGATTAAAGAATAATAAGTTTAACGAATAATAAGAGTAACGAATAATATGTTTTACGAATAATAAATTTAACGAATATTGAGATTAACAATTAATAGGTTTTACGAATAATGAATTTAATTAACACTATTAACAATGTTCCTGGGTTCAAACGAATCCACGGTCAACGGGATAACTCTTTTCTATGCGTAGAATGATTTTTAAACACAAAAATACGATTGCTGAGACACTCGGTAAATTGCTCGATGTATCACTTTCCAAGGCGATCACACGAATGAATATCTGATGAAAATCTTTTTCGCTATACGACTGCATTTGTTTGTTATATGCTCGCTGGAGACATCGAGAAGGTTCCAATCGTTGTTGCTAGGCAATTTCTGTCAAAAGTTTGTTGTATACTCTTTGGAAACATCGAGAAAGATCCAAACGCCGGTACTAGGCAGTTTCTGTTTGGAGATTGATTCCTAATACGTGTGTCCCATTATATCGATATCTTTAAAGTACAATTCTATGTGATTTCTAGGGAGAACAATACAACCGATCCACACCTTCGTCAGGCAAAACGTTTATCCCGTGACCGTGGCTACGTTCGGCGACCAGTTGTCACCTCGAACCCACTTTCGCTATCACAAATATCGAACAATTACAAATGACAACAATTGCTTAATTACAGCTATGATAAAATCTAGGCTAAAGCATTAGAAGATTTTCCCAAAATTGCAAAGGGAAGGCTCTGGTTTTCCTTTCATCTCCGACATATATATATGACGCGTTTACATTACAATTAGGGTTAGGGGCGTGAAACGAATCTTCGTTTGGATTACACGTCGTCATTATGCAATAGAGAAGACATTGGCTAGTACAAATACGATTATCATAGAACCGGACAAGTAACCGTGGTAATTAGATACTCGAGAAACTAATGACAATCATCCTAGGTTCAATAACGAATCCGCGGTCGACGGGATGATAGATGAACGTACTCACAAAATCTAAGTCGGACGCGTAATATTCACCGGTCGTAAGGGGTTACGCTTTTTCATCGATGAGATCGCGAGCGGGAATGACTTTCCCGTCCCGATGATGCCACAGAGGAAAACTATAATGGGGTGTGTCTAAGGACACGAGATCATCGGATTCGTCGAGAAAAGCCTTCGTTCAGAAAGTAAGGGAAATTGGCGTTGCTGCTAATTGGTCAATCTCCATATCGGTGGTTAGAAAAAGATGTTAGCCGTCCTCGAGGGAAAGATGCTAGTGGGAGACGCCGCTCGTTGAAAAATAGGTCTCCCCTATTTTCCCGTAGTTGGGACAAAGACTGTTTGCCTGTTTGAAGGACTTTAGTTGACTAAATCTTAAGATTTATAACGGGCCCTCGAGCTAGCTGAACATGTACTGCGGAGACGCATCGACATCTGGCAATCATCTTACTCGAAGAATAGGGTCTGCATGTGGCGAGCTACGGGACAGAGACCGTTGGAATGTTTACTGTCGAGTGTTACAACTATTTCCTTTTTAAGGAGAGCTATAGAATTATTCCATGCCTTTGTTAGACAAAGCGTTCGTCCCGTGACCGCGGCTACGTTCGGCGACTGGCTGTCGCCTCGAGCCCAAGCTCATTATCACAACTCTCGAACAATTACAATCGGATTGAATAACTACAATTGTTCAATTACAGCTATTGTAGACTCTAGGTTTCAATGTTGCGGGATTATACAAAATTCCAAAGGCTCCGGTGTTCTTTCATCTCCGACATATATATGGAATGTTATGGAATGTTGTAATATTTTCGGAAATCAGGCGATCGATTTGTGAAAACTCAACAATCGATTGTCTAAGTCTTCTCTTTCTCCCTCTGGCTCTTAACTTGCTTTTTTCTTTGTTCAATCTTCGCTTCTCCAAGTCCTGTTTTATTTTCTATCCCAAGTCCCCGTCCTCCTCTATTCATATCGTTCGACCGACTCCCAGTAAACACAGTGAAAGTCAAACCGTCGGTTGATATTCTAAATTCTATAGAATTTACATATATATAATGTTTATTGCCTAAGAAAAATCTAAATTACATATGTGTATTCACAATAAACAACGAATTTCTATTTGAAAGTTTTTTTATTTATTTATTTGGATTTTACAATTTGTCCAGTAGGACATTTGGTAAAATGTTGTAGCTGTATACTAATATAACATGTGGGTGGCTACCCCCAGCGGGGTACCACCATCGTGTTTGTTGGGTTATGTCCTCTGTGTGATCGGTTGGGTGTTTCCTTTTTAATCTTCTTTTTATGCTTGATGTGTCGACCGTTTCCGCTGCCAGCCGATTTAGATGCGTTGCTATTCTTTCTCCGTACCTTCTTGCACTTTTGTTGATCTCCTCCTTGACCGTTGGTATTCCCAGGTCTTTCCAAATGTCCTCGTTTCTAACGTACCATGGCGCGTTTACTATTGTTCTGAGTATTTTAGAGTGCGATGCCTCTATTTTGATTATATGGCTCATTGCTGCTGTTCCCCATGGTGTTATTCCGTACGTCCAGTTTGGTTTTATGACCATTTTATATATTTTTAGTTTGTTTTCTATGCTTAGTTTGGATTTTCGACTTGTTAGCCAGTACATTTGTCTCCTTGCCATCTGTATTTTGTCTATTGTTGCTGTAATATGCTGTTACCATGTGAGTCGTGTATCTAGGTGGAGTCCTAGGTATTTGACTTGCCTTGTTTGTATTATGTGTGTGCCGTTTAGTACAATGTTCGGTGGTTTCTGTTTTCGCAGTGTGAACGTAATATGTTTGCATTTATCGGGGTTTGCTTTGATTTGTTTCGCTTGAAACCACTTTTCTATTTTTGTGATATGTTCTTGTAGTAATGTAACTGCTGTTGCAGGGTTAGTGTGCCTGACTAGTACAGCTGTGTGATCCGCGAATGTCAGTATTTTGCTATTGTTGGTTGTTGGTATGTTGGCCGTGTATAATGTGTATAAAATTGGTCCTAGGACGCTTCCTTGCGGAACTCCTGCCTTGATTTCTTTAGCTTCCGAGTGTGTCTTTTTGGTTTTTACTATGAAGCTTCTGTTGCTTAGGTATGATTTGATTACTTGGTATATCTGCCCCGAGAACTGTTTCCTGATTGATTGTAGTTGGCTAGTGTGGTTTATTTTATCGAATGCTTTTCGATGTCCATAAAGAGTGCCGTGCAGTATTGTTTTGTTTCCAGCGCCTGTAGGATTTCATTGACGAGTCTTTGCGTTTGTTTTATTGTGGAGTGTTTGTTTCTGAATCCGAATTGGTGATCCGGTATTAGATGGTTCTTCTCTATTAGTGGTTTTATCCGGTCGTAGATTATTTTCTCTACTATCTTAGAGAACACCGGACGTAGTGAGATTGGTCTGTATGACTTGGTTTCGTGTGAGTCCTTGCCTGGTTTGGGTATCATTATGATTTTTGCCAGTTTCCAAGCTTTTGGAAAGTATTGTATTCTTAGTATTGCGTTTACTATTATTGTGGTTTGTCTTATCGCTTTTGGCGGAAGGTTTTCAAGATTTGGCTGTTAATTCGGTCGATTCCTGGTGCTTTATTGTTTTTTGTTTCCTCAATTATGTTTCTGATTTCTTGTGCGGTTGCTTTGGGTATGGTGATTGTCAGTTGGTGTACTAGTAGTTAGCGCATCCTCGTCCGTATGACTATTGTGGTTGCTATTGTTGATGTTGTGTGGGGTGAATGTGTTGCCTAGGTGGTTGGGAAATTCTTCAGCTTGCTCTTCGTTGCTTCTTGCCCATGTGTTGTCTGCTCTTCTGATTGTTGGTACCATTTTTGTTGTCTTCTTTATTTTTTTGTGACTTTCCATAGGGAGTAATTGTTGTTTTCGTGAGCAGATAGTGACTCGATGAACTTTGTGAACTCGTTGTCGTTGTGCTCTTTTATTTTGTTCTTTATTTATTTTGTGAGTTTGTTTAGGTGTTTTTTGTTTTCTTTTGTTCTGTGTTTTTGCCATTTTGCTTTCGCTTTTCTTTTTTCTCTAATTTTTTCGAGGATGTCTAGTGGAACTGTTTTTGTTTATCTGTTGGTTGTTTCAGGTATAATGGTTACCCTTGCTGCTTCTTGGATAGTTTCTGTGAGTGTTGTTACTGCTTGATCGATGTGTTCAGGTGTTTTCAGTGGGATGTTGCAGCTGATTTTGCTCTCTATTATTTCTTTGAATATTTGCCATTTGGTGGTTTAATTGCATAGCTTCTCTGTGCTGCTGTAAAGTATTGGTTTGTTTCTGTATGAAATTATTATGGGCGTATGTTCGGAGCTAAGCTCGAAGCTGGATGCTATGTTTAGTTTATTTGCGTTTAGTCCCTTTGTAACTGCAAAGTCTAGCAGGTCAGGTATTTTGCTCAGGTCTGTCGGCCAGTATGTCGGTCTTCCTGTGGATAATATATTGACTTTATTATTTCTGATGTATTTTTCCAGGGTTCTGCCTCGGGGTGTGGTGATTCTTGATCCCCATAGCGTGTGCTTTGAGTTATAGTCTCCCGCTGCAATATACTTGTCACCTAAGTGTCGGAAGTAGTCTTCCCACATTTGCGTTATGATTTTGTGTCGCGGCGGTGCGTATACTGCAGACAACTGCAGTTGGTTGCTGTTAGTCTGTACGGTAACGGTGGTTGCTTGTATATGTTCCTTACTGACCTGGCTGTGTAGGTGATGTTTAATGTCGTTTTTGATTACTACTGCCGTCCCTCCGTGTACTTTCCCTGAGGGATGCTCGGTGTCGTATATGGTGTAGTGCGGTATTTTTATGTAGCTGTTTATTGTGAGGTGTGTTTCTGAGACGAGTGGTATATCGGTGTTACTGCTGGACAGGAATGTTTTAGTTTCTAGGGCCCTTTGTTGTAGGCCGTTAGAGTTCCAGGCTGCTATTTTAAGGCTTCTTGATATAGGACACGGGTTTCCGCCGTTTGGCTATAGGCGTAGCCGTTCGTAGTTTTCTCTTCCCCACTTGCCGCACTTCGCCGGAGCACTGTTGCACACGCCCGTTTAGCTCGGCTGCTCGGGCAGAACTGTTTGAAAGTGGTTCTGGTAAAAGTGCCGTTACGCGACGGTACGACGTAGCCATACCATATGTTGTGTTGGGTTTACATTTTTAACATTACAGTTTGTAATTTAATTTAAGCCGTTTAAAAACCGTACTTTTACACGATATTGTCTTTTCTTTCTTTTTCCTTCCTGAAAATTTGGTCGCAAAACAGGACAGATCGGTGGCCTATTTTTACTTCTTGTGGGGCTGAGTGAGCGGCGGGCGGAGGAGACGGAGAGGTGGAGCATGTCATGAAATGGTCCTTGCGCAGTAATCGCGTACAGATACCGCCCATAGGCTCAAAGCTTAACCAATTACTGAGCAATATTAATCCGTCCTCGTCACTATCTAAGCGGTCGCCGTAGGATTCGATAACGTTCACTCGTCATTCGTATCCGGTACGCAGTAGAGTGCGCGTTGTACATGAATTTACTGAAAGTTTTAATTTTTCTATCTAGAAAATTAACTTTCTATATTAAGTTTCTATAAAAAGAGATTGATTTAACGTGGATAGAGTTTTTGTACATAAAGGGTTATAAAATAAAAAGACATTCGCACGCGTACTAGCTTTGTGTAAATAATTGTAACCTAAAAATTTGTTCAATAATAGATAGGGTAATGCAGTAACCGGACAGGAAACTATTCTTCATACAAAGGTAAGAGAACACAAATATATTTAACCTTCTTATTTTAGGTGGCTTTTCATTTTTATTACATTTTTCGTTTCTATATACATAACATGTAGAAAACCTGTAGAAATCTTGTCGCATTGAACTACATAACTTTTGTATTTTCTCCGGTAATAATTTCGTCTTAATGTCCATAGCTATATTCCGAGCTATGAAAAATAAGCGATCGCTAGTTGTTTGCGCTAGTCGTTCGATTTTTGTCAAGCCGACTGGAAGTTAGGTTGTTCGCTTATGCTAATACAGTGCCAAACGGAAATATTGGCATAACCCGGATCATCGTACAAAATTTTTTTGTAAAATATGGCTTTCAACTCCAAAGTTTAAGTATGCCATGAATCATGAAGTTTAAAAATGATTATAACAAAGAAAAAACATAAAAGTACTCCTGTACAATGAGTTTTGGAAAACATTGATCGATGAACCGTTAATCTTACAAAGTGGAAAA
>NW_022883253.1:0-10112 GCF_011952255.1 Bombus vosnesenskii | reverse complement strand
AGTATATCGCTATAACTTATTACGCTATATAGTATAATTTTATAACGTATTACGTTTATGTATAACGTTATAACGTATTACGTTAGGCAGTGTAACATTATAACGTACTACGTTATAGAGTATATCGTTATAACGTATTACATTATATTGTGTAACGTTATAACGTATTACATTAGGCAGTGTAACGCTATAACGTAGCACGTTATATGTTATAACGTTATAACGTATTACGTTATATAGAGTAACGTTATACCGTATTACATTATATAGTGTAACGTTATAACGTATGACGTTCTACAGAATAACGTTATAACGTATGACGTTACATAGAAAAACGTTAAGACGTGTTACGTTATACGGTATAAAGTTATAACGTGTTACGTTCTTTAGTATAACTTTATAACGTATTACGTTTTATAGTATAACTTTATAACGCATTATGTTATATAGTGTAACGCTATATTGTTTAACGTTATAACGTATTACGTTATATAGTATAACGTTATAATGTATTACATTTTATGGTATAACGTTATAACGTATTACGTTATATGGTATAACATTATAACGAATTGCATTTTATAGAATAACGTTATAACGAATTGCGACATATGGTATAACGTTATAACATATTCAGTTTTATAGTGTAATGTTATAACGTATTACGTTATATAGTATAACGTTATACCGTATTACGTTATATAGTATAACGATATAATGTATTACTTTATATAGTATAATTTTATAACGTATGACGTTACATAGAATAACGTTATAACGTATTACGTTTTATAGTATAAAGTTATAACGTATTATGTTATGTAGTATAACGTTATACCGTATCACGTTATATGGTATAACGGTATAACGTATTGCATTTTATAGGATAACGTTGTAACGTATTGCACTATATGGCATTACGTAATAACGTATTACGTTTTATGGTATAACATTATAACGTATTGCATTTTATAGAATATCGTTATAACGAATTACGACATATGGTATAACGTTGTAACATAATCAGTTTTATACTGTAATGTTATAACGTATTACGTTATATAGTATAACGCTATACCGTATTACGTTATATAGTATAACGTTAAAATGTATTACTTTATATAGTATAATTTTACAACGTATGACGTTACATAGAATAACGTTATAACGTATTACGTTTTATAGTATAAAGTTATAACGTATTATGTTATATAGTATAACGTTATACCGTATTACGTTATATAGTATAATGTTATATCATATTACATTACATAGAGTAATTTTATAAAGCATGACGTTCCGCAGAATAACGTTATAACGTATTACTTTATATAGAACAACGTAATAACGTATTACGTTATATGGTATAACGTTATAACGAGTAACGTTATATAGTGTAACGTTATAATGTATGACGTTATATAGTGTAACGTTATAACGTATGACGCTATATAGTATAACGTTATATCGTATCACGTTATATAGTCTAACGTTATGACGTATTACGTTTTATAGAATAACGTTATAACGTATTACATTTTATAGTGTAATGTTATAACGTATTACGTTATACAGTATAATGTAATAACGTATTACGTTTTATAGTATAAAGTTATACCTTATTACGGTATATAGTATAACGTGATACCGTATTACGTTATATAGTATAATTTTATAACGTATGACGTTACATAGAATAACGTTATAACGTATTACGATATATGGTATAACGTTATAACGTATTGCATTTTATAGTATAACGTTATAACGTATTACATTATATGGTATAATGTTATAACGTATTACGTGATAAAGTATAACGTTATAACGTATTACGTTATATAGTATAACGTTATACAGTATTACGTTATATAGTATAACGTTATATCGTATTACTTTATATAGTAGAATTTTATAACGTATGACGTTACATAGAATAACGTTATAACGTATTACGTCATATGGTATAACGTTATAACGTATTGCATTTTATAGAATAACGTTATAGCGTATTACATTATATGCTGTAACGTTATAACGTATTACTTTATATAGTATAACGTTATAAAGTATTACTTTATATAGTATAATTTCATAACGTATGACGTTACATAGAATAACGTTATAACGTATTACGTTATATAGTATAACGGTATAACGTATTGCATTTTATAGGATAATGTTATAACGTATTACACTATATGGCATAACGTAGTAACGTATTACGTTTTATGGTATAACGTTATAACATATTCAGTTTTATAGTGTAATTTTATAACGTATTACGTTATGCAGTATAACGTTATACCGTATTACGTTAGGCAGTGTAACATTATAACGTACTACGTTATAGAGTATATCGTTATAACTTATTACGCTATATAGCCTAATTTTATAACGTATTACGTTTTATAGTATAACGTTATAACGTATTACGTTAGGCAGTGTAACATTATAACGTACTACGTTATAGAGTATATCGTTATAACGTATTACATTACATTGTGTAACGTTATAACGTATTACGTTAGGCAGTGTAACATTATAACGTACTACGTTATAGAGTATATAGTTATAACTTATTACGCTATAGAGTATAATTTTATAACGTATTACGTTTTATAGTATAACGTTATAACATATTACGTTAGGCAGTGTAACATTATAACGTACTACGTTATAGAGTATATCGTTATAACGTATTACATTACATTGTGTAACGTTATAACGTATTACGTTAGGCAGTGTAACACTATAACGTAGTACGTTATATGTTATAACGTTGTAACGTATTACGTTAAGTAGTATAACATTATACCGTATGACGTTACATAGAATAACGTTATAACGTATTACGTTATATAGTATAACGCTACATCGTATCACGTTATACAGTATAACGTTATAACGTATGATATTACATAGAATTAAGTTATAACGTATTACGTTATATGGTATAACGTTATAACGTATTACGTTATATAGTATAATGCTATATGATATAACGCTATAACGTATTACGTTTTATAGTATAACGTTATAACGTATTACGTTAGGCAGTGTAACATTATAACGTACTACGTTATAGAGTATATCGTTATAACTTATTACGCTATATAGCCTAATTTTATAACGTATTACGTTTTATAGTATAACGTTATAACGTATTACGTTAGGCAGTGTAACATTATAGCGTACTACGTTATAGAGTATATCGTTATAACGTATTACATTATATTGTGTAACGTTATAACGTATTACGTTAGGCAGTGTAACACTATAACGTAGCACGTTATATGTTATAACGTTATAACGTATTACGTTAAGTAGTATAACATTATACCGTATGACGTTACATAGAATAACGTTATAACGTATTACGTTATATAGTATAACGCTACATCGTATCACGTTATACAGTATAACGTTATAACGTATGACATTACACAGAATTAAGTTATAACGTATTACGTTATATGGTATAACGTTATAACGTATTACGTTATTTAGTATAACGCTATATGGTATAACGTTATAATGTATTACGTTTTATGGTATAACTTTATATCGTATTATGTTAGATAGAATAACGTAATAACGTATTACGTTATATAGTATAACGTTATAACTTATTTCGTTATTCAGTATAACTTTATAACGTGTTACGTTATAAAGAATAACGTAATAACGTATGTTACGCCGCCTAAAACATCTGCACGCCAGCCCGCGCGACCGGACAACAACCGACCTGCGTAACGTCACTTCGACCCTCAATAAACCTAAGGACCCACCATAACTTTCACTTCCCTGCATTGTTTCGCCATATGTATTCAATCCGTTGTCTTGAAGAATTTCTAAAGCTTAAAAATATGCTCGAAACACAGTCGGTTTTAGAGGTGTCCTTGGGTTTATTAGTCGCCTTTAAAACACGGAGAAAGCGGGTATGCACCCATTAGGAAAATCCGAATAGCCCTGTAATAAAACAAGCTAGGTTTTTCTCACGCACACAGTCATCTACGCACCACGATGGTAGGAGATTCCCTACTCATCCCTTCGAGCAGTAGTGCAGGTCATGACCAATCGACACCGCGGATCGTTACCCTCACTTTTCCTAACGAAAGTGGGATCAACGAATCCGCGTTCTTTAGGCACAGGGGCACACCCACACCGAACTTTTCTTCCGTATTAAAACAAGAGCGACAGACAGTCTACCAACTAACGCCTAACGCAGCAGTCTACACATAGCGCGAGAGTTGCATACTTCACGCACATCTTTTGTCGGTTCTCGGTGTTGTCGAACATACATCTTCTCTCCTAAACATATCACAGTGCTAAGTCCATTGACACATTAATTTCCATTATAAGAGCCATGCTCTAGCGTACATGTCTATCGCATCTTCGTGCGACAAGTTGTTAACTATTTATTTCTCTACGTCAGTGTAACTAAGTGTTGGAAATATATACTTTATAATACTGTGAATCCCAGTGTTATACAAATTCAATCACCCCTTATTATCTCAACAGAAACAGAGGATCGATCAATTCGTGGTGTCGATTGTTATAATCGTAACGGGGATTTACGACCCCCGTTGACGTCTATCCTCGCGATTACGTCTCCCCGCGATTGGTCGAAATTACAACGTATTACGTTATATAGTATAACGTTATAACGTATTACGTTATATAGTATAACGCTATATGGTATAACGATATAACGTATTACGTTTTATAGTATAACGTTATAACGTATTACGTTTTATAGTATAACGTTATAACGTATTACGTTAGGCAGTGTAACATTATAACGTACTACGTTATAGAGTATATCGTTATAACTTATTACGCTATGTAGAATAGTTTTATAACGTATTACGTTACACAGAACAACGTAATAACGTATTACGTTATATAGTATAACGTTATAACGTATTACGTTATATAGTATAATGTTATACCGTATTACATTATATAGAGTAACGCTATAACGCATGACGTTCCGCTGAATAACGTTTTAACATATTTCGTTATACAGTATAACTTTATAACGTATTACGTTATAAAGAATAACGTAATAACGTATTCCGTTATATAGTATAACGTTATAACTTATTGCGTTATTCAGTATAACTTTATAACGTATTACGTTATAAAAAATAACGTAATAACGTGTTGCGGAATATGGTATAACGTTATAACGTATTGCGTTATATAGTATAATTTTATAACGTATTACGTTGGATAGAATAACGTAATAACGTATTACATTATAGAGTATAACATTACACCGTATTACGTAATACAGTATAACGTTATAACTTATGACATTACTTAGAATTAAGTTATAACGTATTACGTATTACGTTTTATAGTATAATTTTATAACGTATTACGTTATATAGGTATAACGTTATACCGTATTACATTATATAGAGTCACGTTATAACGCATGACGTTCCGCAGAATAACTTTATAACGTATTACGTTATAAAGTATTACGTTATATAGTATAACGTTATAACTTATTACGCTATATAGTATAATTTTATAACGTATTACGTTATATAGTATAACGTTATAACTTATTACGCTATATAGTATAATTTAATAACGTATTACGTTATACAGAACAACGTAATAACGTATTACGTTATATAGTATAATTTTATAACGTATTACGTTATATAGGTATAACGTTATACCGTATTACATTATATAGAGAAACGTTATAACGCATGACGTTCTGCAGAATAACGTTATAACGTATTACGTTATAAAGAACAACGTAATAACGTATTACGTTATAAAGAATAACGTAATAACGTACTACGTTAAAGAGTATAACGTTATAACGTATTACGTTGTATGGTATAACGTTACACCGCATCACGTTATACAGTATAACTTTATAACTTATGACATTACTTAGAATTAAGTTCTAACGTATTACGTTATATAGTATAACGTTATAACGTATTACGTTTTATAGTATAACGTTATAACGTATTACGTTAGGCAGTGTAACATTATAACGTACTACGTTATAGAGTATATCGTTATAACGTATTACATTATATTGTGTAACGTTATAACGTATTATGTTAGGCAGTGTAACACTATAACGTAGCACGTTATATGTTATAACGTTATAACGTATTACGTTAAGTACTATAACATTATACCGTATGACGTTACATAGAATAACGTTATAAAGTATTACGTTATATAGTATAACGCTACATCGTATCACGTTATACAGTATAACGTTATAACGTATGACATTACATAGAATTAAGTTATAACGTATTACGTTATATGGTATAACGTTATAACGTATTACGTTATATAGTATAACGCTATATGGTATAACGTTATAATGTATTACGTTTTATGGTATAACTTTATATCGTATTATGTTAGATAGAATAACGTAATAACGTATTACGTTATATAGTATAACGTTATAACTTATTACGTTATTCAGTATAACTTTATAACGTGTTACGTTATGAAGAATAACGTAATAACGTATGTTGCGCCGCCTAAAACATCTGCACGCCAGTCCGCGCGACCGGACAACAACCGACCTGCGTAACGTCACTTCGACCCTCAATAAACCTAAGGACCCACCATAACTTTCACTTCCCTGCATTGTTTCGCCATATGTATTCAATCCGTTGTCTTGAAGAATTTCTAAAGCTTAAAAATATGCTCGAAACACAGTCGGTTTTAGAGGTGTCCTTGGGTTTATTAGTCGCCTTTAAAACACGGAGAAAGCGGGTATGCACCCATTAGGAAAATCCGAATAGCCCTGTAATAAAACAAGCTAGGTTTTTCTCACGCACACAGTCATCTACGCACCACGATGGTAGGAGATTCCCTACTCATCCCTTCGAGCAGTAGTGCAGGTCATGACCAATCGACACCGCGGATCGTTACCCTCACTTTTCCTAACGAAAGTGCTATCAACGAATACGCGTTCTTTAGGCACAGGGGCACACCCACACCGAACTTTTCTTCCGTATTAAAAAAAAGAGCGACAGACAGTCTACCAACTAACGCCTAACGCAGCAGTCTACACATAGCGCGAGAGTTGCATACTTCACGCACATCTTTTGTCGGTTCTCGGTGTTGTCGAACATACATCTTCTCTCCTAAACATATCACAGTGCTAAGTCCATTGACACATTAATTTCCATTATAAGAGCCCTGCTCTAGCGTACATGTCTATCGCATCTTCGTGCGACAAGTTGTTAACTATTTATTTCTCTACGTCGGTGTAACTAAGTGTTGGAAATATATACTTTATAATACTGTGAATCCCAGTGTTATACAAATTCAATCACCCCTTATTATCTCAACGGAAATCAGGGGATCGATCAATTCGTGGTGTCGATTGTTATAATCGTAACGGGGATTTACGACCCCGTTGACGTCTATCCTCGCGATTACGTCTCCCCGCGATTGGTCGAAATTACAACGTATTACGTTATATAGTATAACGTTATAACGTCATACGTTATATAGTATAACGCTATATGGTATAACGATATAACGTATTACGTTTTATAGTATAACGTTATAACGTATTACATTTTATAGTATAACGTTCTAACGTATTACGTTAGGCAGTGTAACATTATAACGTACTACGTTATAGAGTATATCGTTATAACTTATTACGCTATATAGAATAGTTTTATAACGTATTACGTTACACAGAACAACGTAATAACGTATTACGTTATATAGTATAACGTTATAACGTATTACGTTATATAGTATAATGTTATACCGTATTACATTATATAGAGTAACGCTATAACGCATGACGTTCCGCTGAATAACGTTTTAACATATTTCGTTATACAGTATAACTTTATAACGTATTACGTTATAAAGAATAACGTAATAACGTATTCCGTTATATAGTATAACGTTATAACTTATTGCGTTATTCAGTATAACTTTATAACGTATTACGTTATAAAAATAACGTAATAACGTACAGGAATATGGTATAACGTTATAACGTATTACGTTATATGGTATAACGTTATAACGTATTACGTTATATAGTATAACGTTATAATGTATTACGTTATATAGTATAACGTTACACCGTATTACGGTACACAGTATAACGTTATAACTTATGACATTACATAGAATTAAGTTATAACGTATTACGTTATATGGTATAACGCTATAACGTATTATGTTTTATAGTATAATTTTATAACGTATTACGTTATATAGGCATAACGTTATACCGTATTACATTATATAGAGTCACGTTATAACGCATGACGTTCCGCAGAATAACTTTATAACGTATTACGTTATATAGTATAACGTTATAACTTATTACGCTATATCGTATAATTTTATAACGTATTACGTTATACAGAACAACGTAATAACGTATTACGTTATATAGTATAACGTTATAACTTATTACGCTATATAGTATAATTTTATAACGTATTACGTTATACAGAACATCGTAATAACGTATTACGTTATATAGTATAATTTTATAACGTATTACGTTATATAGGTATAACGTTATACCGTATTACATTATATAGAGAAACGTTATAACGCATGACGTTCTGCAGAATAACGTTATAACGTATTACGTTATAAAGAACAACGTAATAACGTATTACGTTATAAAGAATAACGCAATAACGTACTACGTTAAAGAGTATAACGTTATAACGTATTACGTTATATGGTATAACGTTACACCGCATTACGTTATACAGTATAACTTTATAACTTATGACATTACTTAGAATTAAGTTATAACGTATTACGTTATATAGTGTAACGTTATCACTTATTACGCTATATAGTATAATTTAGAACGTATTACGTTACACAGAAAACGTAATAACGTATTACGTTATATAGTATAACGTTATAACGTATTACGTTATATAGTGTTGAAGTGGTTACCACTTCTAAGAAAACTCTACATCTGGTCTTTTTTAATTTTCTCAAGCACTGAAGCCATCGACAGCGTGTAGACAAAAGACTGCGACGAAGTCAGGCCATAAACAGTAAACGGGCGACGTTGGCTTCGGGGTTTTTCAGTTATTAGGTAACACAGTTAGCTTGCGGATCTGGACCAGCTCAAATTGTATTTTTACTTATTACACTTCTATTTAAATATATTTTCTACCTTACAATTTATCCACGTGTTTTCTCTGTTTACACACCGAGCAACCTCAACAATACGCTATTGATTATTTCCTGTAAATGAAGAATTTTAATATAATGTACAAAATATATAAAATTTAGCATTAAAATTGTCGCACATATATTTAAAAATTAATTGGATTGAAGAATTTTTCAAAATTTCTGAGAATGTAAGGCCAACGTAAGATTTATACGGAACTAGTTTCCATTTTCGCGCGTAAGACTACGTCATAAAGACAGAGGAGGGGGTATAGACAGCGGACTTCAGACGCGCAGCGTAGACTTCCCTTAGTCATCTTACGACTGTGCTGTGAGGAGGGTGTTTTGCTCGGTGGTTTCAAATCCTTTGTGTGCAGTTGTGTGAATCTCTTCTGTATTGTTCTACAACAAACAGGAGCCGGATACAGGTTGGTATACTTTTTACTTACCCAATAATTAGGTGAAATAATTGAGAAAGCATGGCGAGGACAAAGAAGGGACTTTCGAAAACTAACGCCGACAAGCCAGAAACTGAACGGTTACTAACTTGGATTGACGAAGTTCGCCGCAAAAGATCAAAGTGTCGCCGAAAGCGCAGACGCGATATACTGATTGAAGCAATGCTGACGTGCGCTCTTTCCAAAGCTAAAAATGATTTACGCATCCGGCGATTATCAGCAGCTTCAAAATGGCAGAAATTTAAAAAACAATGCTTGAAGAAGAAGGTATATTATACAAATTATGAGCTCTACAATGGTGAGGACACGGAAAATCCGGGATCGTCTCAACAGAATCCCCGGGAGGAGCCATCGTGTCCTGAATTGGGCAGTTTAGACGATGTCGTGCCTAAGTTGGCAGAAATAAAAGTAACGTTACAACGCTGAAGTAGCGGGAAAAATGCAAGCGATCAGGTTTGGAAGACCTAACTG
>NW_022883252.1:0-22440 GCF_011952255.1 Bombus vosnesenskii | reverse complement strand
GAATTATTCAGGTGGTTTGCTGTTGAAGACTCAGCCTGTATATCCCCAAAATTCCATGTAGTTCTGATTGTTAGGCAAACTGATATTGTGATCTAACACGAGTCAACCTCATCAAGGGGCGAGAGGGAGGGGGTGTCAATAGACTAAACACAGAAGTATTCGCCTCTATGTGTACCTCTATTCGCTTTGAACATGAACAGAAAGATAACAGTACGGAGTGGGTGAGAAAGGCATTAAGAATTTTGATCCAGCATTTTTTAATCTCTTTATTGCGACATGAAAACTACGGAAAAAGTAATTTAAAAAAGCGACCAGATATCAATGACCTACGAAAAAGATAAAATTCATCCGGACAGAAAGAAGGAAGAAAACTATTTAACGTTTCATCAGAGAAAAAGAATCGAGGAAAAGGCTTGGTTATTGATCTTGTGAGACAGGAACGTCATAAATGCTAGTATAGGTAATCTTGCAGAAGTTGTTAAGAATCTTTATCGTAGTTTGGTATGAAAAATATCGAATAATTTGGATTTCGAATCACATACAAAATAAAATGCAGGGGAGAGTCGCACAGTACCTTGTGCTAGAGTTGGTAAAAATGAAAATTTACAAAGTGACTTTATACCACAAATGGAACTTGATAAAAGTAGGAAAATTAATTTTATGAAATTCAATAATACGAATTGACGAATTGACAATGTACAAGAATAGTAATGTCGGAATTTGTAGGAAACGAAAAATTGTCGTCCAGTACCGATCAATTATTTAATTATTTGATCTTTTGCTCTAAATGGTTAATAATGTTTTAAAAAGTCCTCTAGATGTCAGTATACATATTCTTATTCAAATTTGATTATTATGTATATCGTATGGAAAATACTTAATATTTTCTTGATCTGCGCATTCGACGTGTGCCCAGACTTCACATTCGTCGTTTTTGAAACATTGAAAGCTTCAGTGACCTGTCTTTGGACCATTTTATTTTTGAAGAGTAGCTTCGAAGCCCCATTCATGTTCTCCTCTGACCATTTCTCTCTTTTCTGTTTTGGACTTTCAGACATTTTTCTATGGGAAAAATTTTCTATAGAAGAAAAATTAAACGGACACCTTCTAATTTAGTCTCAGTTGCCAAAATATTGAACTTACAGGTAAAAGAAATTCGGTCTATGACTAAATCATCGGTATTGGACGACAAATACATTGAACAAATACGTTTTAGATTATAATGTATATAATATACAAAGGAAATTATAAAAGTGGGGCAAATAACTGGTAATTACACTTAATAAATTAGATATAGTATACATTAAAAAACATTTTACTTACCTGAAAAACAACATGTCAACTCCAGAAAATAATTTTTAATTTTCGAAATATCAATGTATATGTTTGACATATCAGATCAATATGGCTCCGAAATATGTTACACGGAATTGTTCATTTTCATTTGTTTGTTCCAATAAAAGCGCTAATATCTGGTGAAAAATCCTATGTATTTAGAAATTAACAGAAATGTTAAGTGAGCTGTTATTTTGCCCGCATTGTATTTCTTACATGTAATGCCCGTTACACGTTTTATCTTTAAAATAGTAAACTCATTATTTACTCGAGATTTATTCCTAGCGCACAAATATTTTTCAATAGAGCGATGCAAAGTTTTACTGTATCTCGGATCATCACAAGTTATCAAAATCTTGAGGATTCGATTTCACCTGCTCAAAGTGACTTTTGCAGGCAAAAGAAATTGTTCCTCGGATACTTTAATATTTTTTACTAAATTTCATCAAAAATAGAATTTTATTTGCTAATAGAAGATAACTATGTTTTGGTACCGCCGCTTCGAGCTTTTTACAATCCACTAGCGATAAAAAGTTCGCGTACAAGGTAACTAGCGGGCAAAAGAACGGTATAAAGCATAGAGTATAGAGTATATTAGCGTATCTCGCTTAGCGTAGCTAAGCATAGAGTGTCTCGCGAATTATTACACAACAGTGATAATAAGGCAAATCTAATAAAATTTACTTCTCATTAAAAAGTCGTACCAAAACAATTATTTATTAGTTGGTTTATTTATTAATTCTTAAGAAGATACATATAAATAAGAAAAAATGGTAAAATTTGATTAGTATAATATAAATAATATATGCCTATGATCATTCTAAAATATAAAAAGTGAAATAGTCTTACGTTCATTGGTATATTTTAAGAACACATACATCTTTTAACGATAGTTGCAATGTAACATCATTTTTATATTACACGCAAGGTATGGCAAGTATTCCTGCTCTAGGGCACAATTTGAAATCAACAACATTCTGTTTAACAAATTATAACTTCTATTCGTTTTCCATCATGGAATAACGAGGTGGTGTCTTCCATATTGCACTGGACGTGCGTTGTAATCTACTCCTATCTATATTTTCAAACATTTCAGTTAAATTTGGTGTGCACATTCTTCTATCAAAGAATTTATAGACTGCTTTCTTCGGAATTTATCGTTGCATTGCAAGTTCATTTTCGCGTATGTACGCTAAAATTGATAAAAATTCGAGTACTCCATGCATTATAATGTTTATTAACTCATTAAGTAAAACAACACTTACATTGCGCCTAATGTGGAATTGTACGCTTTGGTCTGGTTTCATCGTCCGATGTGTCGTCGTCAGGTTTACTGTGCAAAACAGAAGTGGACCTTACTGTTTGGAGCTATATTTTGGATAAAATATCGAATGAATAATAGCTGTTTTTATAACAGAAGAATACTTTGAAACTGTTTGTAATGTTACCTGCGATGTCATCATCTGAGTCTCCTTCTTTTGTTTCGCTAATAAGACTTTCTTTTGCTTTTTTGACAGATCTTCGTGCCAGTTTTTGAACAACGGCATGTTCTGAAATTTTTTCTTTTTCCAATGATCCTGTTTTAGCAAATAGCAAATTCGATGCATACGCATTTTTCTTCATTTCATTTTGAATGTCGTATTTCGTCATGTTTCTATTAGACATTTCCCTTTCACGGGATGGCTCGTCTTCTGCGAATAATTCTTCGAACTCCGTGAGTATCATCGCTTGATTCAGCTGCTGAACCTCCTCCTGCAGAGTTATTGGCGACCGTGATGTAAATTTAGGTTCATTATTTTTTCCTATACTACTAGCCAAGTTTTTATTAATTACTACCGTTTCGTTTGATTTTATTGGTGATAAAGGTTCTACAATTGTGGCGTCCATCATCTTCTGCGTATAAGTAGAATTGATGTCCATCGTGGAATTCATAAGAGGAGTAAATTTCTCAAGTGCATCCTCGCACATTGAAGGATCTTCAATATCATTTCTTGCTGATGGAATTACTGTATCATCAATAATATTAGAATATTTACCCTTCGTGTTTTCACTCCATGAAAAAGTTCTCTTTATATTACTATCTCTTGTTGTTATTGAAGACTTTAATGGTTCAATCCTTTCTGGTTGTATTGCATCTTCTTTTGAAATTGTTTCGCTTAAAACATTCTTTTTTGTTTTACTATGTTTTGTAGGACCTTTTGTGTTTTTTTCATCTGAACTACTTCTAGCACTTTCCTTTTTTTCAGGTCGGCCTCCACGTTTCCTCTAAAAATGTAGAATATATTTAACAACGATATAGTAGTATTTATATACACAATGTACATACAATTGTATAAGCAATTAGATTTTGACGTATTAATTAACCGATATCAAACATTATTGGGTACTACATATAAGGGTTAGTATTGATTAGTAACATAAGATAAGATAATATTAGTAACATAAGATTAAAAGTATTAAATTTCATCATAATATGACACAAACATTTACATTACTGTCATCATCAAGAGATAGCCTTCGTAATTATGTAACAAGTGACATTGACTGCTGCTTTTTAATATTAATTGCAGCTTTTATTGCAGCCTTTCTTTTTGTTCGGTCAATTGTTGTTTCCAGCACATCCCCAGTTTTTACATCTTTATTTTCTGTTTTATCATGTACTGCTGAATCTGTTACTGTATTATCAATATTGATAATATCATTTCCTGGGATAGTCTCTTTACGGCGATAACCTTTTTTCTTCAAAACTTTCGGCCTCTTTGTAGTTGAAGGGCCAGGGACTGATTGTGGTATTTCAGGAATTAAACCATGTAAATAATCCAGAGTGTCTTCAAGCTGGTTGTTAACATATTTTTTAACATCCAAGGAATAATTATGTATATTCGATATATCTTTGGTAATCATTTCTTTAATCTCCTTCTTTGATCCAGTATCCATATTTAAAATCTACGAATAAATGATATGTATTTAATATATACATTAAATTATACTTTTTAATAATACATACCATAATTTAATATTATGGTTGAAATTATGACGTATATAGCAATTAATACATACACATGTGTTTAGTTCTATTAACTTAGAAGCACATGTAAATTAAAAAAAAATATATATATATGAAACAATAATAAAATAATGAAGTAACATTGAGAATAGAATCTAGTTTAATTACACATATATACCCTTTTAACAATTCCGTTCTTATAAATTTTATTAAATTTACAGTGAAGCTTACAATTACTCTAATGCCAATGAATATTAACGTATGCGTTTATTATTACACTAAATAAAAATGAAAGTAATGCAATGAAAAATACAATATACCTTAATGAAAATAAAATAAGTAAATAGCGAAGTATTTATTAATATTATTATATAGCATTATATTATATTATTATAATATTTATTAATATTGACTTACCTTTTACGTTTGCACAAAAACTATCAAATTTTAAATATAAAGAGAGATTTATAACAGAGATAAAGCAAGTCACAGAAATTAGTGTCTTTCAATAGCAAAAATGCGTTAAAGGAAGTGAAACGATAATCTCCGTCTCGCGTCACAAGTGGAACTGTGCCAGTTTTGCTCCTTGAAAGTACACGCAGCGGTACATGAGCTAGAGAACATTTCAAATCATGTTGTTGTTTTTTTTGCTTCGGAGTATCAAGATCGTTAGGACATACATAATATATTAATAAATAAACTCCGGGCAAAACAATGTCGCCGTTACGTTACCGTCGAACCGTCGAACAAAGACGAATTTGAATTCTCCGACTCTCCCCCGACCTGTTTATACTATACCAGTTTAAACGGACGCAATCGTAAAGAGTTCACGAGAGTTATGGATCAGTATCTACGAGTATCTACCGTCTTTGCGAACATTATCTATAATTATTTATTTAATCATTTGAAAATATACGTGAAGGTTTCAACAACGAGCAATCTTGTCTAATAAATCTCACGATCAACCATCCTCTACACACAAGTCCTCTGAAAACATAATCCTCTACAAACATAATTATTAAATAAAAATCAGATATATCTTATTTAAATTACTATTAAATGCAATTTAATTATTATATTATTAACTAAGCAAATTTAATTTTAATTTAAAAAAAATATATATATATAATAAGCTAAAATTAAGCTTATAGGTTCATACCCTATCGATAAGTTTAAAAAAAATTTTATATAATTAATATATTTAATATATATATATATATACATGATATAATTTTTAATTAAAATTTTATTAAATGTAAATATATTTAAATAAATTATATATATATATATAATTATATTATATATGTATTATTAATAAATATAATATTTATAATATATTAAAATATAATTTTAAAAATAAAAATTTTAAGTTTACAAATTAAACATAATTAATATTTTATTAATCTAAATAAACTTATTTCAAATAATAATAATAATATGATAATTTAAATTATTTATTAAATAATTTTATTAAAATTATATTTATATACATATATATTAAATAAGAATAAATTTTATATCTATTATTAAATATAAATTATTCAAATTTTTATTAAAAAATCTTTTTAAAAATTTATTTTTAATTTATATTACTAATATTAAATAAATCACAATGTATGTCGCTCTTGTGTGTGTAAGTCTGTGTTCTAAAGCCTAGACCAAGGTAAAGCAAAAACTGCGTAGGTCGAGTTTGCCGCCAAGACACAAAAACGCGGGTGCTCGGCAAAAATAGAATAAGCCGATGAGTCACTGGTCAATAAAATAAACTCGATCATTACAAACGACAATTTTCCCTAACAATAAATAATGTCAATGTTTTGTGTGCATTTATTATACAATTACATTATTTATATAAATGTCTCTTATGGTGTACAATTACATATATTTGAATAATGTAGGAAATATTGCTCTTTTTATTTTTACATTCCAACTGTACGAACGGTTTTGTTTTCCACTATACATACATACATGTATCTTAAATGTTATACATACTTTGCATGTATCATATTTGATGTATGATGTGTTCATAAAGATCTTGTTAAGACAGCTTGTTAAAATTGTACTTACAAATCTAATTGTACTCTACAAAATTGTACATACAATCATATCTATTAATCATTCTTACAAATCCTCTAAAAACATAACGACTTTTCAGTTCAATTTGAATCATTGCGTTCAACGCCATTAGGGTGTTCTGCATAACGCGGGCATCCGACTAGGTGCTGATACCACATACAAGAACAAGTCGAATATGTGAAATAAAGCTTTTTAGCTTAAGGTCCCGTTTTGAAAAAAATACAGTTTGAACATGTTCGGTTGGCAATTGGCTTAATACACGCGTATTAACAAAGCGTTGTGTGAAAAAATTGCATTCCATATTTTTTTGTTATCTACTACTTAATTAAAAATTGATTGTAATAATAATTTATTGACGAATTATTTGAAATATGTTATCATGGTGTATATCCTGTGGAATTGACAAAACATACCTTTATGATTTTGTGAATCGATACGAGTAACAATAAATTTAAATTTGACGAATCAAAAAATTAAATATTTTAATTCTTATTTTATTATACTAAAACAAAGTAGTCTACAGATATTTTTAACACTTCTACCCTTACGTGTCACACGTTATTAAAGTATACCATTGATACTGATACGTATATACGTTCGTTAAAAATATAAATTGGTACAAATCATTAGAAATATAATTTTCCAACTTGGTATCTTTCTTCGAAGATGGAGAATTCCAAATATTTTATTCCCATTTGTATTACTACGTAATTATAATTATATACTAATATATAATACGCGAGATATTGAACAGAAATAATAGAACCTTTCATTTGCAGTCACACAGCCATGTTATGTTTGTCTGACCAAATATGTATTAATCATGTGCAGAAATTACTGACGTCAAACTAATATTTCTATGCTGTTGTGATTCATTAGGTAATCAATTGCTTAGTCGAATCAGTTTGCCAAAGCCAACCATTGGAATAAGTAATTAGTTTCGTTGATTAAGAGCAAATTTAATTCGTATATTTACTCATTTTTGCACCATGTTACTATTTCTATTCACAATATAAAACTGTTATTCTATCGCATTGTTGTTGCTACAATGTGGTTTCGTCATTTCGTTCTGTTCACATTCATTTGAATAGCGAGAATTTTCAGAGATAAATACAGACGTATAAACAATAACACAGATTACAACGATAAAAATTGAATATCATGGGATTTATGGAAACGAAAGAAATGTTTTTCGCATGCGAAATTATATTATTGTATGTATGGTAGCTTTTATGTTATCATAAATATGACTGTTCTAGAAATATGAACTCTCTCTTTATTTCTGTCACGACATATGTACAGTGTTTATTTGTGTATTAACTATTCCGATAAATAAAAAGATTTATTACATGATTTTACAAAATTTGTTAAAATTGATTAAGAAGTTACTTTCAAGAAGTAATATTTACATAATTGTAAATTGAACCCCATGTTTAACAAAATTAGGCATTCTTAAGTATTTGTTATTGTAAATTACTATTATGCTTCGCCAAGTGTGATTGGCGATTTCTGGAACACAGCGTCCATCGATGTCTTCAATGAAAGAACATAAGTTTAATAACCTAACTTATCGACGAAATAAATCCCTGGCCCCCGGGTAGCGTGTTAGGAAGCTTCCGTGGTAATTCTTTTAAAAGCAATTAACGAGTGATCTGTTCGCGAATTATTGTATTGTACTATATATTATGTGGCATCATGATATCATAAGGAATACAAGTCACTATGATTTCTTCGTACTATTTCACAGATGGAGTGTGCAAATTTGACTTTACAATGAACAAAGTCAAACGTGACAATGACAAAATTGTATGTGGCAAAACTGGATACCTCAATGTTATACAGTGTGTCAAGAAAGTGTTTGTTGCCATCTTATGTCTTTGGGAGGTAATTCTACACCTTCGGATTTGCGAAGATCTGTTGAAAAAGAGGATCACAAAATTGACCTCGAGCATTCTATTGCACGTATTGCGTGTTTGTGCGCGTATTTATCCATCGATGTATTGCAAAGAACAGTTTGTCCAATAGGGGTTTCACACGCAGCAGTGGAAAAAATAATACTCTCACCCTGAGAGAATTGACCGGCGAGGGCGCGGCAGAGGCCATGGAAGCGCTTCGGTGAGGCGTGCTAGGTCCGTCGCGCCCCCCGGTGGGGTGCAAACTTAGACGCTGGCAACTCAGCGCCCCGGGGCAGCAAATCTGCCCAGCAGGGGAACCGGACTGTCTGGCACGGCGGCTCCGGCGACGAGGCGCGGTGTGACGTGGCCGCATATCGCTCCATTAGGGGATGTATTGAGCGCGGGGGGGGTGTATCCCTCACACCAGTTCCCGGGCCCCTCTAGATCGCTGCCGGGACGGTCATCGTGGAGGTTTTAGTCCGTTGGCGTCCGCCACTACCACGCCGCTTTTTCCCAGAAGCGACCTGGTGTCCGTGCGGATTTCCTCCACGTTAATAAAAAAAAAAGTGGGAAAAATAATACGCCAAAAAGGTGTACGTTATAAGGTTCGCCGTGTGCGAAATTATGTCGTTTGACGAATATTCGATGGTTAGCCGCTAAGAAAATTATAACGCAATCCTTGGAAATATCTTGTTTACGGATGAGAGCGATTCTTCCGATAGCAATATTCTCGATCGTCAGACTGCCAAGATTTAGGCTTGCGAAAGTTCTCACATTATGATACAATGATACAGAGATTCAAGCAGGCTCGAGCAAGTTTGATTTATTCCACAGCTCGCTTTAACGTGTAGATAAAATCAATTTGAAAATGGAATAGATATCATATGTTCGCGAGCAGCCAGAAAACAACACTGACGTTATTTCGTATCGCATCTGACTTTAAAAACGAACATAAAATGAAAATAAACGGTTTTTTATACAAAAATGCATACTTGTTACGATGCATCGTGAGTAGGAGAGTAATGCATATGTTCGTGTATTACAGCATGAACGTATTAATGAATAAATAATATATATATTGAATTAAAATTTTTAATATCTTTATAATTTAATAATAATAATAATTAATATATTTATATAAGTATTATAAATAAAATATTTATAATAATATTATTAATACCTTTTTATTAGAACTAAAAATATAATTCAAAAATTTTTAATATTTTTATAATTTAATAATTATATTTATTTAAATATTATAAATAAAATATTTATAGCAATATTATTAATATTTTTTTTATTAATATTAAAAATACAATCTTAAAATTTTTAATATTTTTAATTTTATAATACCATTAATATTTTTTATTTATATTAATATATAATTAAAATTTTTGATATTTTATAATTTAATATATATCATAAATAAAAAATTTTTAAATTATATATTATACAATTTATATTATAGTAATTTCCATTTTTTCAAAATAAAAAAAATTGTATATTAAAAAATTTAAAAATAAAGGATAGAATATTTAAGTATTAATATTTTATAATTTAATTTTATAAATAATTAAATATTTATAGTAATATTATTATTTTTTATTAATATTTTAAAATATTATATTATATATATATATAATATAATATTTGTATATAATATATATATAATATAATATATATGTCGGGTTAACATTAGAATTTAAGGCGTGTAACGATTCTTCGTTTGAATTAGCCATCGTTTTATGAAACAAAGATTATATTTACGCGAATGTACAAGATTTTACAAAATATTATGAATATTGAGTTTAATGAATGATAAGATTAACAAATTATAAGTTTAACTAATGATTCCAAACGAATCCACGGTCAACAGGATAACTCTTTACTATGCGTAGAATAATTTAAACACAAAAAAAAAATACGATTGCTGAGGCACTCGGTAAATTGCTCGATGTATCACTTTCCAAGGCGATCACACGAATGAATATTTGATGAAAATCTTTTTCGCTGTACGACTGCATTTTGTTCGTTATATGCTCGCTGGAGGTATCGAGAAGCTTCCAATCGCCGCTGCTAGGCAGACTCTGCCAAGAGTTTGTCGTATACTCTTTGGAAGCATTGAGAAAGATCCAAACGTCGTTGCTAGGCAGCCTCTGTCTGGAGTCTGATTCCTAATACAACGTGTGTCCCATTATATCGACATCTCCAAAGTACAATTCTATGTGATTTCTAGGGAGAACAATACAACCGATCCACATCTTCGTCAGGCAAAACGTTTATCCCGTGACCGCGGCTACGCTCGGCGACCAGCTGCCACCTCGAACCCACCCTCGCCATCACATATATCGAACAATTACAAATGACAACAATTGCTTAATTACAGCTATGACAAAATCCAGGCTAAAGCACCAGAAGACTCTCGCAAAATTGCAAAGGGAAGGCTCCGGTTTTCCTTTCATCTCCGACACGTTCTTTTGTGATCCCGTTGGCCGCGGATTCGTTATCGAGCCTCAGACCATCGTCGCGAGTGCCAATTCTCGTGATCAATTGTCAAGACTGTAATAACTCTATTATTGTAATAAACTACACCTGCGTGTACCGTACCAATGGCTAATTCCCGTGAAGATTCATTTGACGCCCACAACCCTACTCCCAGTGCTAATCCGACATGCATATTAATATTTTTAAATATTTTTTTTTAATATTCAAAAATTTTTTAAATATCCCTAATATTTTCAATATTATGCTCTAAATGTATAAGCTATTTAAATTAAACAAGTTCATCTTTCTCTTTATTTAATTTAAATATAAATTAGTAATAATATAAATATAAATTAGTAACCCCAACCTAACCCCAACGACCGACACCCTCGAACTATTACCGACGCGACAACGCACGTCCTTCGAACACTAACAACAATATCAGAAACAACCGCCAAGATCGAAGATCGGTACCTCCATCGCAGAATTTTTCGAATACTACAAGACAAAATATCACGTGTAATTATTGTAAAAAACCCGGGCATTTAGTGAAAGACTGTTACAAATTTAAAGCCCGAGTAGATGCCGGATTAATCGTACCCTATGCTTCGAGACCATCGGGAAACCAAACACGTTCTTCGGGAGAATGGGGCGAGCCACGAAGGAACGATACGCCGAATCGCCCAAGAGTACAGGCGGCAATCAGGCGACCGGCGCCGACGGCAACAAACAGAACAAGGGCAGCCACCCCCGCGAGATCGACTCCACCACCCATAACGAGAGACAGAGCGAACGCAATGCCGACTATAAGATCGAACGAACAACCACTAAATACTGTGGGGGAGTCATCCCACAACCAAACAAGGTCACAGACAGAGAATCCAGAATCTCAAGACAAAAGGGAAAGAGTGAAGCACAAGCAACCGGCGAAGGAAAATCATCAGGAGTTGAATTCAGATTCGGAAGGCGACCTCTCCGAATTATTTCAGTAAAATTTAACGATTCCCCAACGACCCCAACTGCACGAATAGTTTCCCCAGATCTAAAAACTAAGACGAGTTTATTATTAGACTCTGGATCGGAAATCAATATTATCAAAAAACCTGCTTTACCCGATTCAGCCATCATCGACGAAAAGGAATCAATCGAAGTGCGAGGAATTACGGCAACGAGCCTGGTCTCCCTAGGGCAGACGGTAATACAGGTGGCGGGCCGTCCGGTTGTTTTTCATGTAGTCGATGATTCGTTGCTAATCGATCAAGACGGAATCCTAGGATCCGAATTTTTTGCAGGTTGTAAGGCTCGTCTAGATTACGAGGGAAAACATATCAGATGGGGAAATATTTACATCCCCTTCGATACTAAGGAAAAAATAGTTATACCGAAGCGAAGTTCAACAACGTGTTCTATTAATATCGCTAATCCAGAGATGAAAGAGGTATTTATTCCAAAAATCGAGCCGAACAAGGGAATCTATTTTGGTAATGCAGTTGTGAGGAATCATAAAGGAAAAGGTTACATAAGAGTAATAAATACTACTTCAAGAGATTACGAATTTACAACACCAACGATGGTAATTAAGGAATTTGAAAATCCCTCCCCGCTTCCTAGGACAGCGTGTAATACAGTTTTAAAATCGAAGGAAAGTAGATACGATAAAATAAATGAGTTACTACGACTCGAACACTTGAGCGAAGAAGAAAAGGAAAATGTTAAAAAGTTGATTCGTAATAATCAAGATAGGTTTCATATTCCAGGAGATACATTGGAAGCAACCGAAGTTCTGGAACATAGGATAATCACGACGGACAATATACCCATCAATACTAAACAGTATCGATATCCGCCAATACATCGAGAAGAAATAAATTGACAGGTCCAAGAGCTACTAGATACGGACGTAGTGGAACCATCAATATCTCCATATAACTCCCCGTTATGGATTGTGCCCAAAAAACCCGATTCGCAAAGAAATAAGCGCTGGAGACTAGTCATCGATTATAGAAAATTGAACGATAAAACGATTGGCGATGCCTTCCCACTACCCAACATTACAGAAATATTGGATCAATTAGGAAGTGCAAAATATTTTTCCACGTTCGACTTGGCATCGGGCTTTCACCAGATCCGTATGTCACAGGAAGATGCCCAAAAAACAGCATTTTCGACACCATATGGGCATTTTCAATTCAAAAGAATGCCCTTTGGATTAAAGAATTCCCCAGCAACATTTCAACGGTTGATGAATTCAATATTATCTGGTCTGCAAGGAATAGAACTATTCGTCTATCTGGATGACATAGTGATTTATTCCACGTCTCTCCAAGAACACGAAATTAAGTTCAATAAGTTAATGGAAAGACTGAGGAAAGCTAAATTACGATGACAACCTGATAAGTGCGAATTTTTACGACACGAGGTGAATTATTTGGGACATATAATTAGCGAGGATGGCGTGAAACTCGACCCAAAGAAAGTCGAAGCCGTATCAAAATTTCCACGGCCGAAGAGGGCGAAAAATATCAAACAATTTCTGGGACTAGCAGGATATTACAGAAGATTTATACCCGATTTCTCCAAGGTCGCGAAACCATTGACACAACTATTAAAGAAAGACACTCCCTTTAAATTGACAGAAGATCAGGAAAACGCATTCAATAATTTAAAGACAGCGTTAGTGACGAAACCCGTCCTGCAATATCTAGACTTTTCTAAACCCTTTAATCTTACTACAGACGCATCAGGATATGCAATAAGCGGTGTACTGAGTCAAGGGCCAATCGGAAAGGATTTGCCGATTGCGTATGCCTCAAGGCTATTAAATCCCGCCGAACAAAACTATTCTACCATAGAAAAGGAGTGTCTGGCAATTGTTTACAGCGCAATGCACTTCCGATCGTATCTTTACGGAAGAAAGTTTACCATCGTAACCGATCATGAACCTTTAGTGTGGATGCATTCTATCAAGGATCTTACTTCAAGAATTTGGAAATGGAAATTAAAACTATCGGACTTCGAATTTGATATTGTATACAAAGAAGGCAGGGCGAACACAAACGCAGACGCATTATCTAGGAACCCTCCGGAAGTTTGTTTACCAATCAGAAAAAGAGAGGAAGTCTCACCGATTCGCTATCCAGTCTCAAAAAGATTCGAAATAGACACATCAACGGAAGACTCTCCCATATTCGAAGCCAAACCACGCATCTTGCCTCAATCCACTGATCTTACAAAACAAGGAAAAGTTTCTACTCGAAAGCATCTTACACTGGAAGAAACGCCCGTAAAGTATTCTGACGAAGCACTGACGGAGCTCGATGTAAACACAAATAGAGAAATAACCGATCAAGGAAAAAGGCGCATGGACACAACAGGCGAGGAAGAACCCTCCGCCATAATTCCAGAACTAACTCAACAACGAGAAAAGGATACGCATGTCTCAAAAAGATTCAAACCGGATACGTCAACCGAAGACTCTCCCATATTCGAAGCTAAACCACACGTCTTGCCTCAATCCAGTGATTCTAAAAATCAAGGAAAGGGTTTTACCCGAAAACATTTTACGATAGAAGAAACTCCCATAAAATATTTAGACCAAGCATTAGCAGAAATCGATGTAAGTACAGATAGAGAAATAACCAATCGAGAAAAGGAAGACACGAATACAACAAGCGAAAAAGAGACCTCCACTGTAATTCCAGAACTAATTCAACAACGAGAGAAGGACACGAGACCTACGATAATTGCGGAACTAAGAATTTCAGAAACCCGAGACTCAATTGCGAGAGTAAATGACCATAAAGTAATATTTATAGATATACATGGCAACCCGATAGATAAAGGAGCCTTAGAAATGAAGGTAACGGGAAAATTGCCTCGTTATGAAGATTTAATGTTAGAAAAAGGAAGATTGAATTACGATTCTGGAAAATACATTGTATCCCTACCGATAAAGGAAAATAGAAATATTCCAATAACACCAGACAATTTATTAAACTCGCTAAGATCTCTATTAGACGTAGTAAATGAAAAACAGTTAACTTCGTTCAGCATTAGCAAAGGAAACTTGGAGGAAATACTGTTAAGGAAATTCGAGGATTTGGGAATACAAATAATTGACTATATTTCCCACACAACAGTTATACAACTATATTACTCTCTGAAGAACGTCTTGCACGCACGCTGGTCGCCAACCGACTATCCTCGATTCTTCTAACATCTGGCAACAGTCTTTTGTCTCCACTAAGACCTTGACGCCCTCTAACCCTTACACACACACTCTCATGTACAGTATAAATGTATCACTTCCCTAACAAATACCCTGGCGAAATACAATCAGAAAATTAAAGGAAATATTTATGGAAAAAACCTTAACCATCACCATTTGCACTGAGGAAGTAATTACCCCACCTGTGGAAGCGCGGAACAACATAATACGAGAAAAACATGAATCAAGCGTAGCAGGACACAAAGGAATAACAAAAACTTATCAAAGAATACGACAACATTACTATTGGGAAAATATGAAAAAGGAAATTCAAGATTACGTAAAAACATGTAAGGAATGTCAACTGAAGAAACTCACAAGAATAAAAGCAAAGCAACCAATGGTACTTACAGACACACCAGGTAAAGCGTTCGATAAGGTTAGTATGGATATTATAGGTCCATTACCAAAAACCCAAAAGGGAAACGAATATATATTAACTATCCAAGACTTATTAACAAAATACTCAATTGGGATTCCACTAGGAGGAATCTCTTCAGCCTCTCGGCCTATCTTAGCGGACGTTTTTGTGAAGCGATTTATTTGTCGTTTCGGGTCACCGAGAGCTATTCTCACTGATCAAGGAACGAACTTTACATCCTCACTAATGAAGAAAGTAGCAAAGAGATTCCGCATCAAACAATATACCACGACGGCATATCATCCACAAAGTAACGGTTCAATCGAAAGATCTCACCACGTGCTGATAGAATATCTCAAATTATACATTGAAAATTCCAAAAATTGGGACGAATGGGTAGAATTAGCTATGTTTTCCTATAATACCTCTGTACACGAAGGAACGAAATTCTCCCCGCACGAATTAGTTTTTGGACATCTAGCCAGAGAACCTACTGGTGAAGTAATAATCGAAGAGAACATGGAACCAACTTACGCAGAATATCTCGAAGATCTGTTCGATAAAATTAACACCGTACAACGAATGGCAAGAGAAAATTTGATAAAATCCAAACTAAGATCAAAAGAATATTACGACCGACGAATCAACCCCCAAGATTTTAAAATAGGAGATTCGATATATTTGCTAAAAGAACCCAGTAAAGGAAAATTCGCCGATCAATATACTGGACCATACAAAGTGCTAGAAATCTTGCAGAACCAAAACGTCAAGATCGAAGTAAAAGGGATTCCGCGAACGGTGCATTTAAACAAGTTAAAGCTAGCGCATAATCGAAATAGGCAATGAATAAAGCGATTTCAGTGGGCAACGTAGTGCGGTAGTATATGTTACAGTGCTGTTCGTCGAATAATACAGATATCGAACACCTAAAAGGAAAAAGAAAAATTATTATACGTGTTTCAATTATTGCTTAAATATAAAACGTGTTAACTCAATGAACAATTAACTAGCGAAAGTGAAAGTTACCTTATAAACAAGTGATCAACACACAAGAAAGTGTACGTGCAAGTATAAGTTATGGATTGTTGTTCGTGGAACACAATGTATGACAGCTACCTAAAATAAGTGAATAAATTAGTTTCAATTGTCTCAGTGCAAAATACAAGGTGACTAAATGTTATAACTATATTATGGATAAATCAAAAGGAGGTGTGACACTGTTCGTCGAATAATACAGATAGCGAAAACCTAAAAAAAAAAGGGAAAATTATTATGTGTACTCCAATTATTGTTTGAATATACAACGTGTCGATTCAATAAATAATTAAAAGAGTGGAAGTGAAAGTTACCTTGTAAACAAGTAATCATCATACAAGAAGGTCTACGTGCAAAATAGGTTATGGCTCCCTGCTTGCGGAACACCATGTACCAGCTGAAAATAAATGAACGAATTAACTTCAATTGCCTTAATGCAAAGAGCAGCATCGCTAAATGTTATAACGGTGCTGTGGAAGCGTGGCACTGTTCGTCGAATGACACAGACAGCGGAAACTTGGAAAAAGAAAAGAAGTTTATTACTCCAATTACTGCTTGAATGTAAAACGTGTTAATACCACGAATAACTAAAACAGTGAAAGTGCAACTTATCTCGTGAACAATCAATCATCATACAAGGAAGTATACATGCATGGATTTCGCAGATTAACAAGAAGAAATAAAATAGCTGATAAATATAGAAAGTGGTTAGAAAATAATTAAGATAGATTAATTGAGAGTTAGTAATAAATATAACCGGAGTAAAAGGATATTTTATTATGTATTAATCTACGTAGTATTGTTATATTATGATATCTAACATGCAGAAGCGGATTTTGTAATGCACAATAGCGGCCGCACACACAATGCATTATACACATATTAAATTAAATGAATTAAACAGTACCTTTATAGCCACAGATATAAGACGATTGAAGGCAACCGCAGTAAGTATCCAAGGCATATCGAAGAATTGGATGATGTTGCGGGAATGATCCAGGTAATATATATGTGTGCGAATTCTATCAAACCGATAATCTAAGATACATACTTAAAACTAGCCTACATTCCGGTAAAAGATAAATAAATAATTGACATTTCATTTCGTATGAATACTACACTGCCAAGAGAAATACGCATATGAATACGTATATATATATATATGTGTGTGTGTGCGCGTATGTTTTATATTATCGAATACTCTATAAAATAGACTACTCAAAACAATAAATAACGCAATCGAAGAATTGTTGCATTGTATAACGTTATAACGTATTACGTTATATAGTATAACGTTGCATTGTATAACGTTATAACGTAATTCTTTATATAGTGCAATATTACAACGTATTACGCTATGTAGTATAATACTATAACGTATTATGTTATATAGTATAACGTTATATCGAAATAGGTTATATATAATTACGTTATAACGTAATACGATGTATAGTGTAACGTTATGTAGTATAAGATTATAACGTGTCACGTTATACAGTATAACGTTATATTATATAACATAATAGCGTGTTACGTCATGTAGTATTACGTTATAACGTATTATGCTATATAGTGTAACGTTACATTGTATAACGCCATAACATATTGCGTTATAGAGCATATTATTATAACTTATTACGCTATGCAGTATTACGTTATGTCGTATTCCGTTATGGACTAGAACGTTATAACTTATTACGTTATATAGTACCACATTATAACGTATTTCGTTATGTAGTACCACATTATAACGTATTTCGTTATGTAGTACAACATTGTAACTGTCACGTCCCGCGCTCCGCACGCGTCGTAACAAGAACAAGAAAACCATTCTATACAAAACTCGCGAATAAGGATTTGAATGCACAAACGAACACGCGGCACCACGAAACGAAAGGAAGGATTAACAAAACGAGGGCGATTAACGGATCCAACCAATAAACAAAATACATATACACACAATCCTAAATAAACCAGGAAATAAGAATAACTACAAAAGGGGAAAATAATTGAAACGTCAGGAATATATATAAATATTTCAATCAATCAATTTGGAGAGTTACATATAAGTATAAACATATATGCCGAACATGTAATAACCTAATAAATATTAGAGACAGTGCTTCCAATACTATGCAATAAATACAATATTATCAATTTATGAAATATAAGTATACATGATGTCAAAAAATAATAGTTTAACAAATACATAAAACGTACAATATTGTATTATTAAAGAAATGAAGGTTACATTGTCAGAATTATATATATATGTGTGCAAATTCTATCAAACCGATAATCTAAGATACATACTTAAAATTAGCCTACATTCCGGTAAAAGATAAATAAATAATTGACATTTCATTTCGTATGAATACTACACCGCCAAGAGAAATATGCATGTGAATACGTATATATACATATGTGTGTGTGTGTGTGTGTGTGTGTGTGTGTGTGTGTGTGTGTGCGCGCGCGCGCGCGTATGTTTTATATTATCGAATACTCTATAAAATAAACTACTCAAAACAATAAATAACGCATTATTGCTTCTTGTGGCAATATCGCCGTATTGTTCCTATGAAATTGTCTAATTTATATCTTCCTGTCGTGCAATATTGCTCAGAGATCATGGCAATGAACAGCACTGTATTACAGACAGTAAGAGACCTACATAAAGTTTGTACGTATTTTACAGCAAATAAATATCTTGTAGAAGTAAATTGATCTTTTCCTTCGTGTTCAGACTACCTCTTGCGCCAACTTCTTTTTATGAAATCGGACATGATCAATTTTATAACGAAGCTAATTTACTCGAAGATATAAACTATAATTACTAATATTGTATGCATTGTATAAGCATCTTATTAAAAAATTATTCGAATAAAAATGTTTACTTAAGGAAAGCTTAACTATTATTATTATTTTAACATAACGGAATTAATCCGCTTCATTCTGAATTTCACTATAAAAATATCATAAACACGGGACCTTGAATTTTGCACCCTATTACTATAAATCCAAGGATTGACAATGAGAGGAGAAGAGAAAGATATATATAGGTTATTCATTGTTGCCATAACCATCATCATTAACTGACGGTCGACACGCCGCTACTGTTAAGCTGACTCTATCAATTCCCCCAACAGATCTTCTGTATGTGTATTACTGTACGTGTTAAGTGTGTTTGATGTGCAACGTTCGAATGTTTGAAGATGTATACCATATGGATGTTAAAGGATGTCTGATGTTTGAGGGTTGAATAATGTCAACACTTGGTAAAATGGAGAGAGGAGTCTAATGTTTTGAACGTTGTAAAACGTGTGTATTTTACCCGGAAAGTTCAAGTATTTTTTTAGTATGCTCGGAATACATATTGATCGATTGCTTTCAAAAAATTGATATTCTAATGCATGGTACTCTGGTATCGCGAATACTATACGCCCTTTGCGCGCCTCTTCACGCTAAAGGTGTAGCATTACCTGCATTGACGCGAAATGTCCGCTTTTTCAGAAGAATCATGGTATTCCTTCAGGTTAAAAATCTTGGCAACTGGTACGTGTTCCTACATTACCCTTCGGAAATATCGAGTTTCTAAAACATCCCTATAAGTAGGGAGGAAGTTCTAAGGAGATAATACTTTAAAAGATTTAAACTCAAAAATAACCTTCCTTCACAATCGCGCTACAAGCTTCACCGACCGAGACACCGCGTCATTATTTTATGCTTTCCAGACGGAACAAATCATTTCCAAACTATTAACAAACGAATTTCACCACTAGATGTATAGATATCACCGATCGGCAAATTATGTTATAAACTGTCTGTCTTGAATTAAGTCGTTGTTAACGAACGTAAAAAACGAAAGCTATTTAAAAAAAGAATCACAACATGAAACCAGGTCGTCTATCATACAATCCGAAAAACGTTTCCCACAACGTTACAACATCCATAACAAGTCTTTTTTCACTTATTTTTGGTCACGTGATTTTGGAACTGAATTTTGGGTCAAATGACACGTCACGATGTGAGCTCAATCAGCACAAACTTTCGAATGAAACTGGAAATTGGTTTCCCAGATAAAGGAGAATAAAGATACAACATAATTCCTCTTTTATGTACGATATTTAAATGAAAATACGCATATAGAGAAATATCTTGAACCCTATGTTTGGAATAGCGAGAACAATCGATTTAGTGAGGTCCTTCGTCTTCGCTAAGACTCTAATTGAGGATGAAAGGATTTTCGATGTAAAATTTCTTACATAGGAACTTGCTGAAAAATCACAGAATATAAAATTGTTTGAAGGTCGTAATTTCTATCGGACACACGAAAGTAATCTATCTAATGGCTCGGAGAAAAACAAAGCTAAGCGACATACCAAGCGACATGCCCTTCCCCTCTTCGATGAGTCGCTTATTTGGTGGCAAATTTCTTCTTCAGCAATATGAATCTTTCGGGCGTTGTTGTTACAACCGAGCGAAATTGGTCTGCCTGCTTTTACCAAATCTGCTTAAAATGATTTTGGGAGCAGAACACGAACGAAAGGAAACGAATGTTGAAATTTGGCTATCTACTGAGAGTGACATGTGCTTCTGAAAATATACCTAATAAGACTTTAAGAGTGCCATGAGACTGAATACGTGTTTCACGGCTATCGAATCATTATCTTCCAAACTACTAGATAAAAACATACGTACAATTATGATATAGAGAAGACAGCTTCTTTTACCGTACTCTTTCACCTCAGCAATGAACACGAAAACTTATTTTTCATACTCATAGAAATACTTTAATGCTTAAACTTGTAATATTAAAATATTTCTAATACTGTACTCGAAGTCTTACACATTACAGACGTCCAATTGAAAGGCTCGACGTGAGCGAGAACAGAGTGCTGTTCGGCCCAGTAATTTTTAAACTTTTCAACATTATCTTTTACCCTTGACCACGAATTGTCTGTTTATGGATATGTTCAGTTGTCGTATCGATAACTGATATTACTGCATTACCCCACCGAGGTTTAATCCTGTCTGCCGATATATATATATAAATGAAACACTGGTATACTCTTTTAATCTGTGCCATAGTTTATAGAATTGCAGAAAGAAACGTTTTTTACGCATTCATGATTTTGTAGGTTTTGGCTCTGTCAAATAGACCTCTTCCCCAAACAATTCACAATAATGTTTCCACTTCCATGTTCTTTCCTTAAATGAAAATCATCAATTCTTAAGGTGTCTAAAAAATAACAGAAAAAGAATGTTACGAAAATGCTCAATAATGTTAAAAATACGTAGATTTCCGGGGTTGAGAATAAAATCATTCGTATTCAGCAGGAAATAGAATCAATATATCCAAAGTAAATGAAATATTTCAATCCTCAAAAATAGCAAAAACTTTCGTACGTGTCGCAAATGTCGTTTAGGACGATCAACTATTCTAAATAAATGACGATTACATTTTTATGAAGCTATCATAGATATATCACGATGAGACAATACCATACGAATCACGTCTAGTTGTATAAATTCGAACTACTATTTTCTTCGCTTAGCATCCTGTTACCTTAGTGACTATACAAAGTTGTCTTGAAATTCATTTCAGTTGAGAGAAGATAAATAGATTGAATAGTAACACTTCCGTAACGATAAATGAAAATACCTGTATAAACTTCAATTTTCAGCAGTGCATAACTCATCAGGGAACTGAAAGTTAGTCTTCTCGTCTAAAGTGAGATTTAGGTACACTCCCTACTCTGCCACCTGAAGTCTATGACACTTTCCCACAGGCGGTCGTCCCATCTACTTGTTCCCATAAATACAATTTTCAATGACCTTTTCTATCCTGATATCTAAAGCACGATTATATAAACAGGTCGCGACGCTCACTATGGAAAACTGTCTGAAGATTGGATCCTAAAAGATCAACATAAAAGATAACAAAATTCTCTAAATAGACAAATAGCCTTACTGATGTCTT
>NW_022883251.1:0-20968 GCF_011952255.1 Bombus vosnesenskii | reverse complement strand
ATTAAGATATAGTAAGTGATATCAATTTTATAATAAAATTAAACAGTTCCAGTCTTAAATATCTTTCTTATTTTCTTCGTAGGACGACAACGACGTAATGCATTAATGGAAGTACAAATGCCAGTGATTAAGAACGCCTAATGCAAAATAGCTTATTCCAAATTTCCTAATGCACCTGATATCACTGATGGTATAATATGCGCCGAACATGCTCAGGGTGGAGAGGATTCTTGTACGGTAATTGAGTTACAGAGTTACTACAAACTATACGGTATCTGAAGACACGTCGATTCGAATTAACATCAAATCGACGTCTTAAACATTAAAAATAATAGATAAACACAATTTAATAGTTTTGCCCACTTCTCGCACCTCGTTATGGTATTTAATCTAATTTCCTTCTAATCTTAGTTTTGCTCAAAATACATATAACATGTACGTTATAAATTGGAGTATTTCAATACACAAATCAATAGAAGATTATTACTGTATATAAGTATAATTTCAATACAATTCGATCGATATATTTCAGTATCTTTGATTAAAAATTTAACGATCCTTTCAGGCTGACCGCGGCGGACCACTGCTGATACAACACGAATTAACCTCGTATTTAATAGGTATTGTGTCTTATGCTTATAAGTGCGGCACAGCTGGGTATCCCAGCGTTTACACTAGGGTCACATCGTACCTTGACTTCATTCTCCAAGCGATGCAATAATACGATATTACTGTTCCATAAATATCATTGTGTAAAAAACGTAAAGTTGGATTTTCTTATTGTGGAGATAAGAAACAGCTCAAATTTACATTGTTTTGTACGTTACAAATTATAGGCTTAAAATGTACGAAATGTAACTTTGAAACGACACTAATTTTTTACGCACGATAAACCTCCACGACTTAGGTATGTAAAGATGATAAACGTATATTAATTCTATTAATTTGGTAATAATAAACCAACTTTCTGAGAAGTTCTGTAAATTTCGTTTTTGTTGTATCAAGAGAATAATGGAATATTCCACTTAGATCGTATACTTCTTGTATGTACGTACAAAATTTTCCGGCTAATCTAAAACACTTCATAAGATAGAGAGCTTCTGGAAATTCGGACACAGAGAGTGCATAAAATACAAGATAAGTCTCGTGTCTTTCAAAATTATTTTTTATTCGCTAAAAACGTCCTGTGTACTCATGCAATCACATGCAACCTCGAAACTTCACTTATTTTTTATCACTTTCCAATTCAATACACTGTTTCTGCATTTTTGACTATATGTAAGAGAAATTTCCATTCAGCCAAAGGTGTACTTACAGATTATAGATTCCTATACGACTCTCAGTAAAAATTTATCCGCACTCCAGATAGTTAAAACTTCTGTCGACCGTATTGATCCATCTGCACTCTTCGTATGACGTCAATATCTGTTCAGTGCTGCTGCGTAGGTTTCATTGTGTTACGTCAATTCGTTTGTGACCGTTGCGCGAGTAATGGCGCTTTGCAATGGTGATTTGCAGAAAAACAGTGCAGGATGCTGTGATTCGTTTCTTGTGGTCGGAGGTTATGTTTGATGCCTATATTTATCAAAGATTTAATGGTCATTATGGAGAAAGTGTTTTGTCACGAAGTGTGTTTGAATGGGCACAAAAGTTCAAAGAAGATCGCACAAGTGTTATGAAAAAACAGTTGGACGCCCGTCCACATCCACGATGACAACATTGGACGTGCTCATGAACTTATGCTCTATGGAATAGACGAGTGACACTGGATAATGTGGCAAATCATTTGCAAATCAGCCACGGCTCTGCTTATGCAATAGTGCACGACAGATTTGGGTTTTAAAAAGTTTGTGCGAGATGGATGCCGAAAAAGCTGATGAAAAGGTGAAGACGACGATGCATTCGTGGTTCGCAGCTCAGCCCAAAACATTTTTTAATGAGAAAATACGATGGTCCTTCGGCAAATGGACAAAGTGTATACAGAAATCGAGTGATTATGTCAAAAAATGATGTATGTCTTTTTTGACAATTGCTTAAAATAAATTCTACACCGACAGAGCGGGTAACTTTTTACTCACCCTCGTAAGACACTTAAATTTCCAATCTATTATGATGAATAAAAGAGCTTATACTATTAAATCTAATTGTATTTTGTTGCATGAGAGTACACGTGTATGTGATGTACATTACCTTTATATCCCCTTGAACGCTTCAATATTGCGCATATATACTATATTTTGTGCAGCTTCTATAAAATTTTGTATGTTTGTTTAGGCTGTTAATCTAGAGGCTGGAGTACAAAGAAGTGGCACAATGATGTGGGCTGATGACATTTATAATTATCAAGGAATCACCCTTACATTCGCTCAGGTGTATATCGTTGACTATAATGTATTTAACATATATGATTGTTAGAATATTAATAATTAATTTTTAATTCTATCAGAATTTTAATGAAACTGTCCCTTGGGAAGGAAGAACTGATACCTTGATATCACGGTTTGTACATCCTATATATACGACAAATTTTAGAACATTATATAACGAAGAACCGGATCGTCGTGGCCATGTGATGTGAATAAAAGGACTTGAATTTGATGATATTTTTATAATGTTAGATAACATAACTAAGTATCTTCACAGTAAGATAGGATGACATGGTTTACATGATCTTAATGTTGTTCACTTGAGTGATGATATTATAAGGAAAAGTGTAATATCACAGGTAGGATGATTCATAATTTAGAACTACTAACTCATGTATGTATTAAAAATTAAAGAAATATATTAAATTTTATAGGATATTTATGTTTAGTAACCAGTAATTCAGAGATTGGTATTCATGGTTACTATAACGAGGCTGTAGAAACGCACCCTTTCTTCTTTGCAAATGGTCCTGTATTTATGTCTAAGCCGAAACTGGAACCTCTGAATAATTTAGATTTATTCTTGTTATTTTCTAAAATACTTATCTACAGTATACCATAAGGAATGATACCGTATCGCACCTAATCAAGTGCCTTAAGAAACATCAACAGGATATCACAGTAATCCCTGTATCGACTGATATGTAAGTAAAAGTTATGTGTCATTGTTATACGCAGTTATGTGTTAGTGTTATACACAGTTATTTATAATTTTCTATTAATTCAGTTGTAGCCACTACAATATCTATGACACTGGTAGTAATTATGAGAACAATAATGATGTGTTCTATAAGAGGAAATGATGATTAGGAACAAAAACTTACAGGTAAGTCAAAGTATATGTTATTTGCCATTTGAAAAGAAAGTTACTAACTTGGAATTTTTTGATAAATAATAATTGTGCAAAATATATTGGATTTCAAATTTGTCAAAAATTGAAATTTAAGAAGCATTGTAATAATATAACATTAATATTTTGATTTTTCAGGAGATATCATGCGGTGGATGGATAATATGTAAAAAATATTAAGCAGTATATGAATTTTCATATTGCGTAGAGATAACAAAATGAATTTTAAAAAATGTCGACATGGCAATAAGAAATAGCATCATGACAAAGAATATATAAACACAGTTTCATTTTTTATAAATAAAAATTTGTTGTTCCAGATTTTGAAATATAGTGAAACGTTTAATTAGTATCTTAATATCTTTAAATAATTATTATTTTAGAATCAGTTGTAATTGTATCATACGTACTTTTGAATTCGTGCAAGAACATATGTTATTTTGAAGTAGTTATTATTAGGAAATTGTTAGGCGCGAACAGTATGCGAAAAGTTAGTATGTAGTGTAATAATTATCAATCAAAACACAAGAATTAAATTCTTTAGGAAAAAATTTCCGGAATTTCTTATTTACACGATTATAAAGAAATCCATAATAAAAAGGAGCTGCTTTCTAATACTTCTCTTCCTTGTAATGCCTACGTTAACAATAACGAGGTTCGACTTTTTGTTTTTAGAGGGATACTGGAAAATTTGAAAGTACAGTACCATTGGGAAGAAAATCACGATATTGAAAACGATATTTGCAAGTAAATTTCCAAAAAATCTGTTTTCAAATTTTCGCTTTCTATTTCACATTAAAAGAAAGGGAGGGCTGCCTTCTTTTTCTGCAAGACAAAACAAACATTCTGAATCTCGTATCAATGAATGATGTCAATAAGTTATTTTTCTTTTCAGATTGAACAATATTCCAGATTTATTCATAATTTCATACTACGCGAAGAATAGACTTTCATAGGTATATAAAGGAAATATTAAGTATAGGAAAACTCTTTTTCGTTGTAGGTGACATATGCTTCACGGTTGAACACATGTATTTTTGAACACATATAAATGAAAAAGTACTCTTATGGAGAAAAAGAATTGATACCTTCGATTGACATTAGATAATGTATATAAACTTATGAACAATCACTATCAGTTTGTATTTTAGGTGCACACGCAGATTTGTTGGAGTTCTTATAAAATGTACTTCCTGTACGAACGTTTTATTCTTCCAAATTTTACGATACTATGTCTCATATAATAACTATATGGATTAAACGTAATATAAATGATCCGAAAATAGACTCGAACGACATTAATTGTCTTTCTATTTATACCAATATCGAAAATACAAGTAAAGCTGGAGCAATAGTATGCAAGAATGGACTATTTATTATTTTAAACCAAATCATAGCATATTCAGAATGCACAGTATTATCATGAAATGTAAATGAATCAGTTGTAAACGAACGATTTTACTGTAAAATCGTTGCCTCCTTTTTTTCATCTGAAATATAGCAGCAATGAGTACATTCTTTTAATATATAATAAAACGAGATATCTTTATAAAGTTACATATGTCATCACTGGTAACTGTTATATCGTATGACACCAAATATACCGTTAGTATGGAATGATATTTTTATGAAGATATACTTTAATGATAGATTTTATGAATGAAACGTTATATAAGAAAAATTATCTCTTGTTATTCTATGAAGTGTAGTAGCTAATGAAGATTAATTTTACGAAGTATTAGAGCAAAAGAGAATTAAAAAATTAAAAAGATCTAAATAAGATTGTTCGTGTGGCTTAATTATCTCAATTCTGGTACACCACTTGTTACATTCTAACTAATTAGCGCTAAACAATAACTTGCAAATATTAAAGATATTAACACCTTAATATTAACACCTAAAGGTTTTCAGGAAATTTTATAATATTTGATTATTGTATATCTAGTCATTGATTGATAAAATTTCTTGTATAAGCATAGATCGAGGTTGATGTCATATGCAGATTGCATATCATTGACAGGTATCGTTTTAATTTATTTTATGGCTAGAATCATTTGAATATTATACGAATAATTATTTCCATTCGAACGATTAATAAATCACGTACCTATAAAAGATATATTACGAAAAAGACGTGACGAATCAAAAAAATATTGAAAATTCCGTTGTCATTAGATCAATTATTTTTGCAATGATTTTTATTTCCATGTAATTACATATGAAATGGGTAATTCATTAACATCTCCTCGAATCGAATATAATTCGTTACACTTCACAACGATTCAAATAATGGACGGGAAATATATAATAACTTTCCTGTCCTTGCGTTAAAATAGTACTGTACAAATCAGATGATACAACCTAACCCCAACCTAACCCCAAAAACCCAATTACATCCACATTGCATGACAGCACACTTGCAATGGATTTTTGTGATTTCAATGTCACAGACAATGACACAACTAATCAGAACACGTTCGAGGCTATAGACATTGAAATTACCGCGTGTGTAATACGTTTAAAGCATAAATCTAAATTTCACGCGATTATTTCTTTGTACATTGTGAAACTCTTAAATTATCTTAATCGAATAAATAATCCTAATGTAATAAAACATCTTGAAATAGACCTAGATATCTGAAACAGAAACTCGAAGGATAAGAAATCCTAAAAGGTACTAATCCTAAAATAACAAACTCCTAAATAATAAACAAGTGATAAAACCTGTTATAAATAATAAACCTTACCTGGAATAATCAAATCCTAACTAATCGAAAATAAAATAAGGCAAGCAATTCTTAATCTTTCAAGTAATTTTTCCGAAAACACAGAAAGATAGAGAAATTAAAAAGACGCAGCACAAATTGCAGCACAATGAAAGTTTCAGAGCGATGAATACGATCGTATTAAACTAAATAATTTTCAAAAGTGAAATTACACTGAAACGTATATCGATGATATTTGTCATTTCTACGATCTGTTTCGCTTGATCGTGCTTCTTTTCTGATGTAAATTCAATTTATAATACGAACTAAGTTTCCTTTATTATTATTAGTCCTGCGTCTTTTTAATTCGTCACTTCTTTTATTTCAGAACAATGACGGGCTCCAAGATGCTGTTCGGATGTTTGGCGTTAATTGCTTTTCTGCATCCATTAGTTCACGTTTGTACTTCGAGTAGTACAGCTCAAGGTTTGTACTTCGAGTTGTCTTTTTCCATGCACTTCAAATTCCAATACGATCTGGTCACGTGGCCTTCGTACAATTTCGAAATTTTACCTGTTTGGTAATCGTCAATGAAAAAAGAAGTTATGCGTGACCTCAACACATTGAAACAATTTTTATGATTTTTTATTTGCCGGTTGGTCAGCAAGTTAATGGAAAAATTTCACTTAACTATTCGCGTTAATTTCTTCGGTTTAACTTTTGGGAAATGCTTCGTTAGCTTCGGGAATATTCCAACGATTCGTTTTACGTACAAAATAAGCATGATAAATATTACATCACGGTAATGTAATATCGGAATATATTAAAGGTGTAATTTTGTTCGATTAATTATAATTTATTAATAATGGATTGAAAATACAGATATTAGTTAGACAGAGAAACGATGTTTGATTAACAGGAAAACTAAATGCAACGCTCGTATTTACAACAAATAACTTGACAACTATTTGGTAACTCTCTCTCTCTCTCTCTCTCACTAGCAACTCTAACACTCGACAACACTCGCAACTCAATTCTAACGACTCTATGCTTCGACGTCTCGATCAACTCTGATTCTCGCAACACGCACACTTTTCGATTCGCCTTGGATAGCGAAACCGACCTTCTTCTAACGTTGTCTATTGTTTCCCTCATACCTATGTAAGAACTACCAACTACGTGCCTTTAGTCACGTAGGCACTCTTAAATGTAAACGAACCACAGAAACACGACGTACACGGGTTTTCTATTTTCAGCCGATCTCCAATCAAAGCTATTCTACGATATTACAATCGGCCTTTCCTGACAATCACATCTGCCCGCAGATGTGCTCATCATCGCCGCTCGCACTTACATCACTATCGTCAGCATTCCACCATTTCATGTGATCGGCTGCCGTGGAAGTTGTACGTGGCCCTTCGTGCTCCCCCTCTCGCTGCACTATGCATCGGTCATTTCGCAGGACTTTTATCACCCGATACGGTCCAAGAAACTTCGGATGCAGCTTTAGCCCGGGACCCCTCTGCATCCTCTCGATTGCCACTAGATCTCCCGTCCTGTATGCTGTCGCCTTCTTGCGTCTCCTGTTATACGCCCGCTTGTTTCGGATTTGGATCTCCTCAATCCGTCTCTTTGCGTCCGCACGCAGCTGATCTCGTTCCTCTTGGAACACCGCGGCCTGTTCGTCCTCGATGCTACTGCTCCTCTTTCGCTCTTCCTCTATCTTCCTCTCCGTTGTTTGTTTACACGTTTCACTCTTGTCAGGGGCTTTGATCGTCGTGGCAGCGTCGTGACATTTTCGTAGGCTCGGTTCGTACATGGAAGACGTTAACAACTTACCATCTACCGAGACTATGATCTCTTCTTTTTCGAAGGTCTTCACGTTCATCGTGTCCTCGACAATCCCATCGTCGTCCTCGTCATCCACATCCTCTGTATATCGATATTATTGGAGGGATTCCGCACGTGCGACTTCCCTTGTCTTTTCGTTCGCCTTGCATTCACTCTCTTCGAGTCTATCCGAAAACTTGAAACAACCCTCACACCCGCAACGCTATCCTTCTCAGTAAATTCGCAAATATCATCAACAACATCCTGTTGCTGTTGTTTAGCCAGATTCTTCCTCCTCGTGATGTTCGCTAAGTCCTCCTGCTGGCCGCAAGAATCCGACGAGGACACCATCTCTTGGTCCACTTTACCAATCACCACGTGTCTTGCCACTATTCTCCGTTCCTCCGACACTTGCTGCACTGCTGCCCGATACTTCTTCAAAACTTCTGCTAACTCTTCTTTATTTTCTTCCAATTGCGACAGTAGCTCAGTTCGTTCGCGACTAGCTACATTAACACGATCTCCTGCTTCGGAACGTTGCCGCAGTACTTCCTGCAACGAAGCCTGCGTCTCATTCGGTTCTTGCTCCAGTGCCTGTTTCGCTTTAACTGCAACTGCTCTAGCGCATTCTGCATCTTCTAACTGGTTCTTCAGCTGTCGTAAAGCTGCTTTACCCGTCGAGTCACCTTTCGATCTCTCCAGCATCGTTTGAGCGTCTCTTAGCAATGCTTTGGTTCTCTTCAAATCTCTTTTTAGCCTATGTTGCATGTCCTTAACGTGTGACAAATCTATCTCACTCGCCTGTGTCTCTACATCTATCTTGAGGACTTCCGGACACTCATCGGGATTTTCGTCCTTTATTCTACTAATAAAAGATTTTCCCCCTTTTATACTTATTTCAACAGTGTCCAAAAAGTCTGCGCCAATAATAAGCGAATGTTGCATCACTGTGTCTGGAACTACGTGTATGGTTATACAGTACGACTCATTGTCTATAATAATGTTCGTCGAAAATTTCCCGAGCGTAAAATTCCTTCCGGAACCGACACCGCGAAATCCAACGATTTCCCGACTTAATCTGGGCGCTCCGATTTTCACATGCTGATCTGCTCGCATTAGAGTCAGCTCACTACCGGTGTCTATCAACGCGCTCAATTCGAAATTTTCCATCTTAACATCCTTACCACGCCTTGTTTGTAACGACCGAAACACGCTGTAAACTTTTTTTCAGGGCTCACCCAAATTGTCGCAACTTGATGCGATGTGTCCGTACTCCCTACATTTGAAGCATTTAGGTCCTCTCGACTTGCTCGGACACTCCGCACACACGTGCTCCGCATCACCGCAATTGTAGCATCGCGTCTTCCTCGCATCTCCAGATCGACCGGGTTCCTTGTTCCTCTCGATTTCGGACAGTTTCGCCACCGGCTTTACCCTGTTACTCTTCGGCTCCTCAAATTTCGTCCTCATCTCCATATCTCTTTTTATCGCTTCGTAGCGCCTGAAACGCTCTTTTAATTGCTCGATATTCCTGGCTCCGTATAGCACAGTCTTGTTCGCGACCTCGTCGGGAATGCCTTGAATAATGTAGTCTATCAAGGATTGCGTATCAACCCTTCCTTGTTTTGCAATCCCGCACATGTGATACATATATTGTTGCAGACTCTCATCTGCTTTCTTCTTTCTATGGGATAACTCGCCATGTATCTGTTGGTCGCTTACTACATTTTCAAACTCATTCCTCAACGCCTTTTTTAGCTTTGCCCAGGACTTTGCGCATCGTTTTTGTCGTACGAAGGCCTGAGCGGAGCCTGCGAGTAATTTCTTAGCATAGGCCACCATGTGGGCGTCTGACCAACCCCACACTTCTGCCATTTCCTCGAAGTCTTCCACCCACTGATTTACCACTCAGCAGATCATCCCCGCTGAATTTCTCTAATGAGTCTTCCACGTCTTTAAGACTCAACATCGAACCGACGCATACCTTCTGCTGCTACTCATCGCGGTCCTGATACACCGCTCGCGTGCCTCTCCTGTATTCTCGCGCGCCTTGTTTATCGTCCTCGCCTTCACTTTCGTCGGAGCTCTCTTCTTCCGACGATACATCGTCTCCTTCTAGGGCCGCCTGTAGCCGCGCGCGTAGTTCGGATTTTCTTCCCGTTACCTTCAACCCCAAGCTAACGAGACGCGCTCTCAGCTCTTTCGTCCTCAGCTTCTCGAGGTCTTCCTCTCCCTCTTGACTGCGTTCGGCTCTCTGCTTGCTTCTTAGATCTCGCTGGTTTGTTGGTTCTTCGCCACGCTTCGAATCCTTAGGAGTAGATCGACCAGGTTTGCACGCTCTGTTCAACCTGGCAACCAGCACTGATCTCGCACCGGATATAGGCAGATTCATCTGTGCGAGCTTACTCCTCAGCTCCTCCAGCGTCAAATCCTCTTCACCCGACAATCGTTCGTCTTCAACGTTTGCCATTTTATTCTATTCTTTTCTACTCCCGCACAAATAGCTCCGTTAAATCGTATCGTTTCTCTGTCTTATTCAATCCCGGACGAGCCCCCACTTGTAATATCGGAATATATTAATAATGGATTGAAAATACAGATATTAGTTAGACAGAGAAACGATGTTTGATTAACAGGAAAACTAAATGCAACGCTCGTATTTACAACAAATAACTTGACAACTATTTGGTAACTCTCTCTCTCTCTCTCTCTCACTAGCAACTCTAACACTCGACAACACTCGCAACTCAATTCTAACGACTCTATGCTTCGACGTCTCGATCAACTCTGATTCTCGCAACACGCACACTTTTCGATTCGCCTTGGATAGCGAAACCGTCCTTCTTTTAACGCGTTTTTAAAACGCGATGGCGCTATCACTTTCTAAAAGCGTCGTCTTTAGATTTCCGATGGCCACGGGCACATCCGTCTACCAGATATACAATGTATTATAAGAGTATCATTACCATACTTTTCATGAAAAGAGCAATTTTTCTTGATAACTATACTCTGTAACATAGATTGAAGTCGCTGATTTGATCCCTCTGATATCGTTGTCTTATGAGAGTCTCGCCTGGTCTTGATTGGTTCTGTTGACTCTTATCGTTGTGAAAAATCGATTCGTTGTGTACCTTTTTTGTATAGAGAATTATTTTGTGGTAGAATATAATGTTGTAATATTTGTGGTCTTTACTTTACTAATTTTGTCACTGAGCCACTCTTTGGTTCGTTGAGCGATTCATATTCCGCATATATTCCGTACTTGCTTCGCTTGGTACTTTTATAATTTTCGCAGTTACAATAAAAAATTTAATTCTTAACAGATTAAAGATTTAACCTCTTGCTTTATAGTGTACAATAATTCTTTTTTTTTTTTTTGTATAGGTTATGTGATCCATAGTTTGAGTAAGTAGTACATATGTATATATATATGTATATATATATATATATTTACGTGGCAAGCTTTCATTTCAATCTATATTTAAGATTAATATTTTATCAGTTTCTGTTCGTAACAACATCGAAGTAGTCAATAAGTTTGAAGAGTATAATTAAGGAAGTTATGAAGCAAGAGGTTAAGAACAAATTCTGAAAGAGGTTATGTACAACTCAGTAGTACTGCTTTACATTACTTTGCGAATTACTTTTCAAGCATAAAAATAGTTTAACAGCCACTTATAGTTACTTCCTTACCATTACATTCATTAAATTCGTTTGATTTTGTAAACAAAATAACCACGCTGACCAGTCTCTTATTTAAAATAGAATTATTTTGTCATATATCCAACAGTTTACTTTCTCTTCGCTTTGTCTCGTATTACGACTTTATAACGGCGTTTCTTTAAACTTTAAACGATCGTAATAAATGTATTTACGGACGATGACTGATATCTGGTCTGTCTTAAAGTTTCAACTAATTAGTGCCCCGTTACTTTGGACGTTATGAAATGTTGTATAACCAAAGACTTATCTTCTCTTTTGGTAGTTGCATAAAAGAAGACTGAGCCATTGAAACGCTCGAATAGATTAGCTGATTCGCTTAACGTATTTTTACTTCCGACGAGCTAAACACAAGAGCAGAAAGCACATAAGGAATAATACAGAAACGTCAAACGTATACAGAAATATATTTCGTAAAAGCATTAGTACGTAACATGTCTTTATAATTCTATTTATGTATAGTAAAATGGCTTGTATCCATTTTCATGAATTATAACTGACATTTCAAAGCATTCATGTAGATATGTAACTCTCGTTAATTAATAATTTAACAATGCGTCATGAAACGTATCATTTTCGTTTCTTCCTTTGTTTCGTTATACACAGGAACGAATTTGTAAATAAAGATGTATAATCAACGATAACATATGACAGCGAGTATAATAACTGTCAGCAAGGGAAGAGGTCGGTAAAATGATTGTGGTTGATTTCAGTGTATCGGTAAATAAGCTTTGACAGACGTTGCCGGGGGACTCGGTGTCGGTGAAACCGCGTCGATGAAATGATTGTCAGTAATTTAAAGATAACCCAATTTATTGATCTGTCTCCCCTTCATGGCGTTGTACGTCTCTCTATAAAACATATTCTACCTCGGAGGGCTGAAAAATTTAACTTGGTCTCACTGGACTGGACTGTAAGTAAGAAAATTGAAATGCAAAATCCACGTGTGAGCGCAACGGTTTAGATGGAAAGTTCGATAGGACAATTATGTATATTAGCCTGAAAGAAAGCTCGTGGCTTCGCACGCAACACGTAATTTCCCTCGCTGAAATAATCCTATTACAACGATACGATTTAAAATTTTCCTTAACAGACCTCGCAATGTAATTCTTCATCTACAATTTTTTATTCGGCCTGAAACAAGAGACTTTCGAAGCCTTATAGAGTCTCGCGAATCTAAAAGTCAGGTTTCAACGTATTTTCGCGTCTTATTCTATAATACTGAAGACATTAAAGGTGTTAACGATTATTGTCTCACTATGTACGTACATCAAACGAGTACTTACGTAAGAGACGAATGGAAATGGAAACAGCCGAGAATAATTGAAGATAATTTGAATACGTTCCAGGCTATAATACAATTTCTCGTGAACCGTAATTGATTCGCAGAAGGGAATTGCTGCTTCTCACGACTAGCAAAGTGTTTCGCAAAAAAAAAAAAAAAAAGAAAAATGGTATCGGAAGGATAGAAAAAAAGCGGTGGCCTACATCAAGCAATCTTCATGCCGATAATGCATTTATTATTCAGTTCGTTCATTTTCTATCGCGTAACAGACACTGGGATAACTGACAGAACGAGCGTATAAATCTTGCATCTCTCAACCTGACTTCTCCCAATTCGTATACTTCCATCCTTCGTATAAGTGACAATGAATCAGAAGAGTTTCATAGCAATATTGAACAACATACAGTCAACTACAACACCATTAGATACATCCACCATACAGTCAACTACAACACCATTAGATAACAGCAATACAATAGATTATAATTTTCTACGTGTCATTGATTCATCATCATCATTTTCCATTTTTTTAGCATATGTAAAAACGTATCTGACGTAATCTTACCTCGCTCTTTGAGTACAAAAATCCATTCAAATGAAACAAAGGGAAAAGAAATAAGAAAACAAACACTCACATACGAATCTTCATTACATAACTGTATGTACTCCTCGAGGTATAATTACTCAGACACGTTACAGCGTACCTTCTTCGTTCCCTGATGGCTGATGTTGATCGTTGACGTTTATAATGAAAGAATTTCGTCAACGGCGCCATCTGGATCCTTGTTGAAAAATTAAAATAGCCGCAACAGCACCATTAAGCTCATCACCCAGAGTAGCTCTTGTCGCTGAGTCGTGGAGGAATTCTTATCATCAACGACATAAACTATACCAGTTCCGGTAACGTTCTTCAGATGGTCCAGGCACTCGAACTCGCAATATCGCTCTCCAACACGGAATTTCTTGCATGTCTGTAGTAAAAAGAAATCGATCAATTGTACAGATCAATCGTCACTCGACTGCTCGAGAATTCAGATCATCCAGAGAATAGAATAGAGACGTGGAAAAATGTAGTGCGATCATCGCAGTGGGAGGAAATAGGGGGATAGGGACCAAATGAATGAACGAGATGTTAAGGACAACTGACGATAAGTTCTTCTTTTGTCGAGAATTGCATGTTTGTGAATGGTTTGTGGGTGGTTAGGTGGAGAGAATTGAAGAGTTTGGAGGTGACTGGAAGAGTGTTTTGGGCAAGGTAGATTGCAGAATGGTTGCGGTAGCATTGTGTTAATTATGGGTTTGTACATGTAATCTTTGTATGTATCACTACATACAACCTAACGTATATTTTTAATAATACATCAGAGTTTTAGTTATTTCATAGCTATGAATTTTATACTCTATAATCTTGACGTTTTATTTCACAGAAGCGTTTGAATATCCATAAAAATTAAATGAACCAATGTATTCATTATCTTATAGAGAAGATATATTATTTTTAATTATGTTCCAATTATTTATCATGATCCTGATTTCCTTATTCTGAAAATTTGAAAGGAAGTTTTGTAGTTTGATACTTTCAGCGACAAAGGGTCAATATTGCTTTAGTATATTTCGTCACATATACATGTATATCTATATGTCGGAGATGAAAGGACACCGGAACCTTTGGATAGCCCCGCAACATTGCAATCTAAAGTCTACTATAACTGTAACTAAACTATTGTAGTTATTCAATCCGATTGTAATTGTTCGAGATTAGTGACGGTGAGCTTTGGCTCGAGGTGACAGTCTGTCGCCCAACGTAGCCGCGGTCAAGGGATGAACGCTTTGCCTAACAAAGGTATGGAGTAATTCTATAGCTCTCCTTAAAAGAAATATTCGTGGCGACACGCGACAGTAAACATTCCAACGGTTTCTGTCCCGTGGCTCGCCACACGCAGACCCTATTCTTCGAGTAAGATGATTGCCAGATGTCGATGCGTCTCCGCAGTACATGTTCGGCTAGCCCGAGGGCCCGTTATAAATCTTAAGGTTTAGTTAACTAAAGTCCTTCAAACAGACAAACAGTCTTTGTCCCAACTACGGGAAGATAGGGGAGACATATTTTTCAACGAGCGGCGTCTCCCACTAGCAACTGTCCCTCGAGGGCGGCTAGCATCTTTTTCTAACCACCGATATGGAGATTGACCAATTAGCAGCAACGTCAATTTCCCTTACTTCCTAAACGAAGGCTTTCCTCGACGAATCCGATGATCTCGTGTCCTTAGACACACCCCATTATAGTTTTCCTCTGTGGCATCATCGGGACGGGACGGGCATTCTTTTACGCGCTCCCGTCGACCAAAGAGTAACGTCTTTACGCTCAGCAATTATTTTTACGAATCAGACTTAGATTCAGCGAGAACGCCCATCTGTCATCCCGTTGGCCGCGGATTCGTTATTGAACCGGAGACCACTGTCACTAGTGTCGCGGACGTCTCACCGCCGTGGTAGATTGTCAAACCTGTGTTAATCATACCTGTGTCAATAAATCGTATCTTCGTTACACCGCAACGATGGCTACCTTCAATGAAGACTCCTCAAACACCGACAACCCTATCCCCAATGTCATTCCGACATATATATCCACCGAAAATGCGCTCTTGTAGACAAACGCTCGATTCGCGCCATAGCTTTTAAAGCTTGTCGCATCTCAATCCGTTGGAAAAAGTTTTTCCTGTAGCATATTTTATTTTTACGAACCAACAAGGTCTTTGTTTATTTCCTTCTGCTTTTGCTCCAATTTCCCCATTGTTTTTTCAAGGATAGTATTTCAGAGCCACTAGTCAAGTATATTGTAACAATAAACGTACGTTTCGGAAACATTTTGTGCTGTGAAACAGAATACACTAAAGTTTGAAGGTCACATCGATTTTCGAAAGTTTATAAATGGAGGTGTATGACAGTATCACCAGCTGTTGCTGTCCAAGTAACTCCAACATCGAAATACTACAACGATTCCAATCGAAAACGCTAAGAGCCTTAATAGACGCACCTTGGTATGTTACCAACGAAACCATCCATCGCGACCTCAAGATACCTACAGTCAAAGAGGAAATAGCAAAATATAGCGACAGATATAGCAAAAGAGTCAACAAACACCGAAACCCCCTAATCACTGGACTACTCGATACGACGGACCAGATTCGATTTCTTTTTACTACAGACATGCAAGAAGTTTCGTCTTGGAAAGCGATGTTGCGAGTTCGAATGCCTAGACCATCTAAAGAACATTACCGGAACTGGTAAAGTTTATGTCGTTGATGATAATAATTCCTCCACGACTCAGCGACAAACGCTACTCTGGGTGATGAGCTTAATGGTGCTGTTGCGGCTATTTTAATTTTTCAACAGGGATCCAGATGGCGCCGTTGACGAAATTCTTTCACTATAAACGTCAACGATCAACATCAGCCATCAGGGAACGAAGAAGGTACGCTGTAACGTGTCTGAGTAATTATACCTCGAGGAGTACATACAGTTATGTAATGAAGATTCGTATGTGAGTGTTTGTTTTCTTATTTCTTTTCCCTTTGTTTCATTTGAATGGATTTTTGTACTCAAAGAGCGAGGTAAGATTACGTCAGATACGTTTTTACATATGCTAAAAAAATGGAAAATGATGATGATGAATCAATGACACGTAGAAAATTATAATCTATTGTATTGCTGTTATCTAATGGTTGTTGCTGTTATCTAATAGTTGACTGTATGGTGGATGTATCTAATGGTGTTGTAGTTGACTGTATGTTGTTCAATATTGCTATGAAACTCTTCTGATTCATTGTCACTTATACGAAGGATGGAAGTATACGAAATTGATAAAATTATTAATAATATTTACGAAGAGAAAGTAAACTGTTGGATATATGACAAAATAATTCTATTTTAAATAAGAGACTGGTCAGCGTGGTTATTTTGTTTACAAAATCAAACGAATTTAATGAATGTAATGGTAAGGAAGTAACTATAAGTGGCTGTTAAACTATTTTTATGCTTGAAAAGTAATTCGCAAAGTAATGTAAAGCAGTACTACTGAGTTGTACATAACCTCTTTCAGAATTTGTTCTTAACCTCTTGCTTCATAACTTCCTTAATTATACTCTTCAAACTTATTGACTACTTCGATGTTGTTACGAACAGAAACTGATAAAATATTAATCTTAAATATAGATTGAAATGAAAGCTTGTCACGTAATATATATATATATATATGTACTACTTACTCAAACTATGGATCACATAACCTATACAAAAAAAAAAAAATTATTGTACACTATAAAGCAAGAGGTTAAATCTTTAATCTGTTAAGAATTAAATTTTTTATTGTAACTGCGAAAATTATAAAAGTACCAAGCGAAGCAAGTACGGAATATAGGGATATAGGAAGCGATGGGGAACAGCAAGTAACTCCAACATCGAAATACTACAACGATTCCAATCGAAAACGCTAAGAGCCTTAATAGACGCACCTTGGTATGTTACCAACGAAACCATCCATCGCGACCTCAAGATACCTACAGTCAAAGAGGAAATAGCAAAATATAGCGACAGATATAGCAAAAGAGTCAAGAAACACCGAAACTCCCTAATCACTGGACTACTCGATACGACGGACCAGATTCGCAGGCTGAAGAGGCACTACCCGCTAGACCTAAACGTTAGATTCATTTAATTATCCAAATTAAGCATATGCACTTACTTATAATACTTATAAATTATACCTATCTATAATAAGTATTAACTTATTGTAAATAAACAGCCATGTCACTGCGCCACGCCAGAAAAATTACTGAAAATTCTCAACGCGAGAATTGATTGTAATTCCAACAAATAAATAAAAAAAAAAAAGCTGTTGCTGTCCCCAAGCGCCAAAATACGTTCTGACTACTATTTTATGTATCTCACAGAAGTATGTCTTCATTCATCATCTCCCATGCCATCCACCAACGTGTTCTTAACATGTTATCTCCTAGTAAAATATTGATGTTGAGTCAGATATCCAACTGAATAATCTTTTCGGTGTCTACTATAAGACATTTAAAACCAAGGCTCGTACACACGTGTGCTTATACGTCAGATGTAATACTTAACACGAAACCTGCTTATATTAATATTAAATTTATGCATAGTAGGATGTTCGACCTTTGTAAAAATGAAATTATAATACATACAGTTTCACCGTGGAAAAGTGAATCTTTCTAGCATGTCCACGCAAATGCAGGGGAGGGGAGGACTGTGCATGCACCAAACAACTTTACGTTCGTAATTTTTCACACAAATGTACAACTGTAGGGAAATAATTATCTCTGATTTTTCGGATGTTAGGAATCGACAATATCGCATAACGGAATGCTGTGTTCTACGTATTCTATTTTTGTTACGAAAGTGGTACAAACGAAGTCCACATAAGAATAGTACAACAAAATCGGTTGAGGTTAGGTTATCGAGCAGATATCGCGGCTTTTGCATTGGAAATCACGCAACTGCCAGTCTCGTCGTTCCTTGTAAACGAAAGAAAGGTATTGTAATCGGTCGGAATTAACATAAAACTCGTCGCATGCGACCATATGGCCTGAATGTTGAATAAACGAGAGTAGAGCGCGAGCTATGTGATTCTAACCGTTTAGGCGGAAACTAATGATTGTAACCAGAGCCGAGATATATGCCAATATTACTTTGCTCGACAAAGCGTATAGGAGAGAATCGCGATAAGGTAGAACAAGAGACAGATATTCTCTACGTAAAGCAAGTCTGTCAACTAGATTGAAATCCTATAGCTATAACTACAGTGAATCCATATTCTGGCGAATTGTCTTTTCACAAATGAAGCTTCTGAAGAACGGAATTGATACAATAACTACTGTTCATTCATAACTACTGTTGTAAGAATCTATATATTTGTCTATCTATATCTATATATATCGATCTATATATATTTGTCAGAATGTCATTTTATCAAAAAACCCATCCTCTGTAATCATAGTTTAACGAAGCATAATTAATAGAAGAGGTAGAGCGTTAAGTGGAGATGATTTAATCACAGTTAAGTAGATAAATCTCTATATTAGTCTCTTTAATTAAAATGTCCTACGTTTTATTTGCGTCATTTTTTTCTTCATCCAATTTAGAATGTTTAAATAACAATAGCCTATACAATATAATTTTATGTAAAAAAATTGATTGTACCATGTTTATTACAGATATTTAACATTTTTGTGTACATACAAAATTTAAATTATACCTCGCTTGAGAACAAAAATTCTATTTGTTTTCCTAACATGTACTAATAATTATTGATCAAACTAGAAAAAGCTGGAGGAGATTACTTAGGAAGATTACTTAGCATCTTATATTCCTGGCAAGAGAAAATGAAAAATTCGTTTCTTCTCTTTGTTTCCCTGTTCCTTCTTTCCTCCTTTTTCCCTTTTTACATCGCTTTGTTTTACATCGCAATTTACATTTATTTGTAAAGTTTGAATCTCCTCGATATTGAAGATGTTGAAGCTGCAAGTATGTATTTCATTTTAATCCATTCGAGACCGAGATTTAATTGTAAGACGATACCTAGGTGTCGGTACGATCTGAATGTTTAGTTAGAATGATTCTGTGTTTTACTCTCTCCAGGGTATCCTTTTCATACTTTGATTTTAAATCGATGACAATCTTAAATAGTATGCCTCATATTTTTAAAATATAAAATTATATACTATGTTATTCTATAATGTATTATGTACAGTCATATATATATATATATATATTCTATATATAATTCTATATTGAAAAAAATATGAAATTAACATGATATATACATTACTACATAAGTTATATATAAAATATGTATATTATACCCTTGCCTACTGACTGATATGAATTTCTTTCGGTCTCGAATGCGTTAAAAGAGAGCGCAAAGAAGTCGAAATTACTTATTGTAATTAGTAAAACGACCTGAGAGGCAGACAGATACAAGAAAGAAGGAATATTATATTAGCGGCATTATCATGTTTTTGCTCTCTTTAAGTCTTTCATCGAGACAGACAATCTACAGGTATTAATCGACCAATTTCTCCAAGCTGATAACTTCGAATTGATGTTTATATATAAGAAGTGTTATGTGTTAATCTGTCTAAATGTTTAAAAGGTGTTATAAATTAAATGTTGTTAAACGATACGTAATTGCCTTTTGATCGTAAATTTTACTATCAAGGGGTCTTTTATGTATGCGTAATCATTGTGAATTATACCAATTTATGTGATCGATATTAAAGGTGTTTAAAAGCATGTATTTTTTTCTATATTATTATTCTCCTATATTATTATCCTATATTATTATAGCATTCCTATATTATTATAATATCCAATTACATGTTGATACACAAGAGATACAGATTATTATTTATAACGTTTTGGTTTTCTTAATTGAGTCATTCATTTAGTACAAATGATAAGAAATTAGTAATAATTCACAAAAAAAGGATATCGCAGTAGAAATATTATAAAAAAACATTTTCTGTTTTAGTGTAGAGTTACTCCTTCTTACAGACAGTGTCGTACAAATCTGTACGTCTCTGAGAAAATGTAGGTATCTGAGCCCCTACTTCCTCAACAACTTTTAGATCTGATAGAAAAAAGAAACATACGAAGTAATAAGTAATGCTTACTAATAAATTCAACAAATACAGAGGAAGATGGCTAAACCGATAAATTAACGAGACTAAAAATTAATTACATCATGGATCTCTCGCTTTTAATTTTAAGCTGTAAATTACCGATATCGGTGACTGCCATATTCTCTTGAGTTTCCAAATCGTAAAGAATCTCTCCCCAGGGATTGGTCAACTGTGTATGTCCCCATGCGACGTAACTTGCTTAAGGAACACGAGCCGGTGATATGCAGGCAACGTATAATTGATTATCATTCGCTCTGAAACGCCGAAGTAATGACCAGTGCAGTGGTCCAGCGGTCATATTGAATGCCGCTGGATATATCAGCATTTGGCAACCTAACCCAGAGAAGCAGGAAATATGAAGCCACCGAATACCAATTAACTTCGTAGTTGCACGGTTCACATTCCATCATTTCTGAATATGAGAGGACAGTCCTCTTATT
>NW_022883250.1:0-20935 GCF_011952255.1 Bombus vosnesenskii | reverse complement strand
TTTTCCAGAATAATTCCATACCGCCAGACAGGATAAGACGTCAAACAAGAAAAAAAAAAACATTTTTCTTTTCTTCAGCTTATTTTTGCGCGTAAACTTTTTGTATTTAAAGCTAAGGTTTGAAATAGTTGTCGATACTCTGTCACACTGAACGTATTTCATTGTAAGCTAGCTCAAGCAGAAACAAAGCCTTATACAAGAAAACTTCATCCTCTTCCTTTGACTTACTTTTGCATACAGAAAAATCTGCAGTCTAAGTGTGCTATCCTGAGATTCCTTGATTATACATATCTTTTCTAAATTTTTCGTTTCTGTTAACAAAACTTCCATAAATGATAAAGTGCAGGTATTCCTAAAGGAAAAAAATGTAAAGAAACTAAAATTAACGCCCAAATACCCAAAATTTCAACATTAACCCGCCATATATATATTGTTAAATATGTAAATTCGCACGTTCGTGGGGAGACGCGATCTCGAGGAAGTGCGCCAACGGGAGTCGTAAATTCCCGTTACGATTGACTAATCGACGCCACGAATCGTTCAATCCCTTATTTCTTTTGGGATAATAAGGGTAGTTAACTTGAAGAGAACGCTGCTATTAACAGGTTATTATATATGTCGGAGATGAAAGGAAAACCGGAGCCTTCCCTTTGCAATTTTGAGGAAGCCTTCTAATGCTTTAGCCTAGATTTTATCATAACTGTAATTAAACAATTGTCATTTGTAATTGTTTGATATTTGTGAAAGCGAAAGTGGGTTCGAGGTGACAACTGGTCGCCGAACGTAGCCACGGTCACGGGATAAACGTTTTGCCCGACGAAGGTGTGGATCGGTTGTATTGTTCTCCCTAGAAATCACATAGAATTGTACTTTAGAGATGCTGATATAATGGGACACACGTTGTATTAGGAATCAATCTCCAGCAGAAACAGGTCGTCCCATATAACGTAATACGTTATACCGTCATACCATATAACGTATTACGTTATAACGTTATAACATATAACGTAATACGTTATAAAGTTATATCATGTAAAGTAATACGTTATAACGTTATACCATATATCGTTACATATGTCACGACCGGCATACTTCAAATCCGACGGACTGACGATAGAGATAAAGATGTGGCGGCACTCGGCGACAACGTATATCGCTGAAGTGCCTAATGAACCATCAACATCCCAACGGTCCTTCCACCGAAGGTTCTAGAAGAAAGAGCACGTGGCAACGATCGCGGACGCCTAGCAAATGCATGGACGGTGGGGATGTTGAGGGATGACAAAAGAAAGTAATCGGATCCGATCGAAAGTAAAATCATAAGAGTCAGTCTTAGAAAGTCACGCCTAGAGTTCGGAAGTAGATTGTAAAGTGTATTGATGTTAGAAAAAAAATAAAGTTTTCTTTTTTTATTTTTTACCTCAAATTCCTTTTTTATTTTGTTATTTTACGTGACACATACATCGACACTCTGTGTTACCACAAATTTTATACGAAATAGTGAAATTGGAAATCGAATACTGTATTCAGAGTTAAAATATAATGCTATATGGAAATGAAATAGCACTTCAAAGACTTGATAGATTTCGTTAATAAAATAAAGCAAAATAAATCTTTAATTCACTCACTACGAATTTATGACATTGATTAAAATCAATGAATGTAGAGTTACTTCCGATTAAGGGTACAACTGTTATAAATTAAGAGCATAATTACATTGAATTAATGGGAAAATGTTGTTATAAATTATTGTTATAACTGTTAAGAATTAATGATGTAATTGTTTTAGATTAATGGCTTAAATGCTATAAATTAATAGCTTAAATATTATAAATTAATTTCTCAAGTATTGTAAATTAATGGCTTAGACGTTATAAACTACTAGTTACAATGTTGTTATTTGATATTTTTTTTATTTACCTTATATTTAAATTCTTCTTGGATGTTCACTGTCCGGAATTTCAGGCACGAAAGAGCTCGCGCGCGACTTCCGCGTTCCTTATATATCTTGACAAGGTGTCGAGATGTCAATCAAACGTTAACGATCTCTTGACATAGCAAAGGACGGGTTTTCCATTGTAACAAAATCAAATTGAACAATTTCTTAATTTTTATCGTAAATTGGCGCCTTCGACGATTTAATACGCTATCCATTTTTATCATTTTAATAGTTTCTACAAACTAAGGCTAAATTCACACCTCCTTGATACTAGTTTTCGACTATCAATTAGTTTGAACAAAAAGGGAAAAGAGCCTAACGGCAGTCGATGACGTTACTGTGAAATATGTTATGGTATTTAAATAATCAGCCAGATAAAATTCATATTAATCCTTATATTATATTATCGATATTCGTTCATTTACTCGTGCTAATTACAAAATAAAATGTTCTCTTTTCTTGAATAACACCTACATCATCGTCTGCGATATTTAAATTTCTTATTTAATACTTATTTAAAAGTCAGGTACCTTTTTAATTCCTCTCAAGTTAAACGAGTAAATTTACTCGTTATAGTTGTAACATAAAATGGCTATTTTCTTCAATACCACTTGCAAATATTAATTATGTATCGAATAATATGTACCAATTGGCTGTAATCGCGGTTAGGTATTTCTTCGTTTGATCTATCAAGAGATCTATTAGGCTATTAGCGAAAGAGTTATTGATTCCTCAAAGATGTATCTTAACTTAAATCTTAAAGATCAACTAAATGATTATATTTGATTAGTATTCGACAGTGTCTATCATATTCAGCCATCTTCTTTTATAATTGATACTGCTCGGATCAATTATTTTATAATAAATTGCAGATTATGCCACGGTATATTATAAGATATTTGTCTATAGCTCTTTTTTTCTAATTCATTGATTTCATTATTAGTCTCGCTGGTTTTTCCTGTGAGTATCTGTTGTACGTACATTGGAAATACATAATGGATACGTACATTATATATATATTTTAAAATATAAAAATAAAAAATTAACAATACTATTATAAATATTGCTATTATAATTAATTAATAATAATTTAATTAGATAATTAAATTAAAATAATTTATAAATATTTAACGTAATAAAATAAAATTTTTTAATAAAATTGATAAAAATTGAATTATCTTGTATATAAGTATATATTAATATATAATTATTAATTTTAAATATATTAATTTTTAAATCTTTATACATATATTTAATTTTATAAAAAAATTAAAATATAAATATAAATATTTTAACTTTAAATTGAAAAAAATGTATTATATATAATTAAATATTTATATATAAAAATTAATATAAATTATAAATATTTTATTATCTTGAGATACATAATTAAATTATTATTAATAATAGGTGACATTAATTTATAATTATTTATTTATATATATATATATATATATATATACGTCGGGTTTACATTAGAATTAGGGTTAGGGGCGTGAAACGAATCTTCGTTTGGGTTACACGTTGTCGTTATGCAATAGAGAAGACATTGACTAGTGCCAATACGATTACCATAGAACCGGACAAGTAACCGTGGTTATTAGATATTCGAGAGACTAATGACAATGATCCTAGGTGCAATAACGAATCCGCGGACAACGGGACGGTAGTCGTACACACTCGCAAAAAATCTAAGTTGGATTCTGTGTTAATATTCGCTGACCGTAATGAGTTAATCCTTTTTTGTCGATGAGACCGCAAGAGAGAGAGACTTTCCGACCCGGTGATACCGCAGAGGAAAAATATGACGGGGTGTGTCTAAGGACACGAGATCATCGGATTCGTCGGGGACATCCTACGTTCGGAAAGTAAGGGAAATTGACGTTGCTGCTAATTGGCCAATCTCCATATCGGTAGTTAGAAAAGGATGCTAGCCGCCCTTGAGGGAGGGTTGCTAGTGGGAGACGTCGTTCGTGGAAAAATAGGTCTCTCCTGTCTTCCCGTAACTGGGACACAGGCTGTGTATCTGTTGAAGGATTTTAGGTAACTAGATATTAGTGTTTATGACGGTCCTCGGGCTAGCCGATCACGTACTGTGGAGACGCATCGACATCTGGTAAACATCCTGCCCGGAGAATAGGATCTGCGTGTGGCGAGCGACAGAAACCGTTGGAATGTTTACTGCCATGTGCCGCTACAAATCTTTCTTTTAAGGAGAGCTATAGGATTACTTAATGCCTTTGTTAGATGGAGAGTTCGTCCCGTTGACCGTGTGACACCAATTACCTCTCAGAGAAAAGACATCGACTCCCGACTGTCGGACGCCAACGCCGCGACGCATCTTAGTCCCCATCAGAGATAAGGCCCCAACACCGACTTTCGGACTCCTTGGAATCCACACCAAACCCCCCAACATCCCCAAGCCAGGGTGTATATAAGCCGAGACTTCATCCAGCCCGGGGAGTTCTCGTTCTAGTTGCTGTTCTTGTACAACACCCCTTTCTCTGTTCAACGTTATTCTACTGTAAGTGCCACAGTCATAATAAAGTTCGATAAAAGAGAATTAATAGTTGGGCTACGACTCAGCTTTCTTTTCTCTCGCAACCCAAGTACCAACTTTACGTGACATTTTGGCGATCCGTGCCAGGATCCATCAACTTCAAGAAAACAAAATTACGCATTTCGGCATACGTGCATCATTGAAGATTGAGGGATCAGCGGACCTCTGCAGATCAGCTCACTTTGCGTGAAAACGACTTCTACGGAAAGCGGACTACGGTCATCACCAAAACTGAAACTGGTCACGAAAAGAAGAATATTCAGGTAAAGAACTGGATTCTTTTAAATATTATCGTACTCGTCGCAATAGCTTCGCTAGTACAGACTCCAACAACAGTACAATAACCACTATGAGCAAAAAATCAGAAGACACATCTTCTGTTAGCCCTATGGCTACTGGTGTGGATCCAAGTATTCGGGCCATACTAGACGCTATGCAGAAGCAGAACGAAATCAAGTTAAGAAAACTGTTAAAGGAGACTATTAAAGCAGCGACTAGTCGGAGTTATCAGGGTAGTTTAGTTTCTAATAATTTGAACAAAAGCTTGGAGAAAACAGACGTTACTGTAGGAAATGAAGAAATGGTTTTGAAAGAATTTTCAAAAGAATTGCAGTCTAATGTAGAAAATTCTTATGAAAAGAAAGTATCAATTGACACCGCTTCACAGGATTATATTTTCATTAAAACAGACTTAATGTTTGATGTCAATAGCTCAACAGAATACCAGAAAGAGTCTGTGAAACGAAGGAAAGAAGATATTGCAGTATTGTATAATGATTTGTCACCATCTTCGTCACAAGATACTCAAAATTTACAAGAATGGTTTGACAAAAAAAGTAAAAGTTTAGGAGAAGCAGAAAAAGATCATAACAAGAAGGATAATATTTCAATGAGAAATATTTTGGACGGCGATACAAATAAAGAAAACCAAATTGAAACGAAGGAATTAGAAGCAGTTAGTAAATCAACTGCTGAAAATGATACAAAATCAATAGACAACGTTGAACAAAATATATCATTAGAATCCATACAAAAAGCAAAAGAGATAATGCTTACAATAATGAACATTTGCTTATAGAAGAAGACCAAATGATGACAGCGAAAAATGCGTGTGACACTACAGAATCAAAAACTTCAGCAGATCTTATGTCGAGAAATTTAGATGCTAATACACAAGAGAAGTCTTTAGAGAATAAAGATGACAAGAATCCATCTCCATCTATGTTAGATAGTAGTAAACGGAGCAGTCGTTATAATGTTGCTGCAAAGCCTGCTACTTCGCCAAAATTTGAAGAAATTGTTTATAATCAAACCAGACAATCAAACACAAATAAAATTTTGCGAAGCGCTTTAAAGACGAAATTAATCGAAGACAAGTGTGAAATAATTAATAAACAAAAGGCATCGGAAAATGTAGAAAATAAATTTGCCAAAGAAGAAAAAAGAGGTGTTAAACAAAAATCAATTTCAGATAGTGAAAACGAAACAACTCGTCAACGAAGGGAAGTTCTTTTAACGAACACAGCTAGTGATAGCGATAGGTATAAATCTGTAGAAAATGATAATGCAGTAACGGGTGTAATAGCAACTGATGAAGCGAAACATAGAGGCAGACCTAGGAGATCGGATAAAGTCGAAGTTAAAAAAGATGAAGATACAAGGAAGATCCTACAAAATGAGAAGGGTGGATTAGAAGAACAAAGAAAACTCGAAGAAGATACAAAAGAAGAAACTACAGAGACAGAAGTCAATTCAAAAGGTATATTAAATAATAAGTGCGATTTACTTGATACCGAAAGAGCTATTGAAATTAATGATACGGTTCAAGATATTAAATTTACTGAAGGTAGAAGCCGCACTCAAAGTGATATGGAAGATGTAGTAGAAGATTCACAAGAATTATCTAATAAAAGTAAGTTATCAGAAATAAGGATTGCACTTAACAAAATTGAATATACAAAAACTATTTTACGGAATAAAAAGAATTCATTAGAAAGAGAAAGAGGAGTAAGAGAAAAGAAGAAAATGTACAGACAGAAATTATTTCAAAAAATATATCAGATGATAAATGTGATTTGCTTTAGAAAAAAAAAAAATATTATCCACAAACTACATTAGGAATTTATCTATTTTAGTGAGGAGAAAGAGAAAGGATAGAGGAGTTGATCAATAGACTGTGGATTTTGAAGCGTTTATGAAAAACTTACAATTTTAATAAAATATTCAATGTAAAGTCTTTGTTATAATATTCAAATAAATAGATGAAAAAAACTGAGTTTGCATAATTACTCATGGCTTATTGATCAATCATGCGACTCGTTCAGAGGTAACTCGAGTTGTAAAGGCGACAATTTATTAAAAATGGTATATCTGACGTACGATGCATTTGCTCCTGTTAAACTATTTAAATAAGTATAAAAATCACGCGAAAAAAATCTACTGAAAATAATGTTGAACTAGTTAATAATAATAAATCATATAGTGAAACACAAACCTTAAATCAAGATTTTAAGTTCAAAAAAAAAAAAAGAAAAAAAGAAGAAAGAAGTTGATAAAATGACAGCAACATGTAGCAGCAGGCGAGAGAAAATAAGCCAAATTTCTAAAAGAAGAAACGATGCTCAAGAACTCGAAATTTCTCGAGTGGATATGCTAAACAACGAATTTAATGAACAGTTGAAAGAACGTGAAACAGCAATAGAAGACTTACATCAAATGTTAAAGCATCAATCGGAAATTCATAAAGTTACCTTAAATGAAGTAAGTTTGAAAATAGGAGAACTCTCTGATAAAATTAAATGTTTTAAAGGAAAAGATAACCAGATACCGAAACGTAATGAATTACTCGAAGAAGAACAGAATAAATGGAGAAGTTTAGAAAAAATGATTACAGAAAAACTTGAAGAAGAAAAATCCCGTTAGGAAACAGCTGAAGACGAAGTGAGAAAGCTTTCCAAATATAACGAGCAACTTCTAAAAGATTATCAAGAAATCCATAAAAAAAAAGAGAGAGAGAGAAAGGAAATACGCTGAGGTTGTTCATCATAATCACAGGTAAAGAATTAAACATGTACCTCAACTGAAAGATAAAGTCAATCGACAGGATTTATATGCGAAGAACATAAGAACACAATATATAGAACAGCACAAGATGATCGAAAAATTGAGAGCAAAAGGAAAACGTGTGCATAATAAAGGTAAAGAGAACACATAATGTATCTCCACCAGGGGCGCATGATCCAAAATTAAATAATAAAATAAAAGGTTTTGTTACTGAAAAGTTAGAGAGATTTCATGACAACAAAAGCATTGCCTGTGCAGAGTGCAGTGTATCAATGTGCACTAAAAATGCAAGCAACGTGACGATTACTTTTAGAACACCACAAGCACCACGAAAACACAATCAAGACCAAACAAGATCAAGTTCAAAAGTGAAGTTACGCGAGCTTATTACTGCTAACGACCAAAAATTGAATTACGATCCCGAGCATCAACTCGCTGATCTTCAAGTAGAATGTTCCGACAAAGACAGGACGACACAAGAGTTCGAGAATCATATAGAGGACATGAAGGAGGAAGTGCAAAAATTAGAATTGCAATTCGACGAGTTACAAAAAAAAACACACACCCACGTAAAAAGAGTTCAATCTTTTGGAATACAAATTGAAGAACTAACAATAAAATTAGAAGAAATAACATAAGTCACAAATATGAAGTTGACTTGCTGGAACAAAAAAAAAGGCCAAACTTAATTCATGTGTTAGTAATTCAATGGAGGAACGTGAAGCTGGAGCTAAAGATGCAAAAGAGATAAAATGTAGTTCTTGAACCACAAGGACAAATAATCTGCCCTTCAATGTGAACTAAACGAACTAAAGGGTGAATATGAAAAAGTGGGTGATTTTGGATATAAATATGAAGAAGAAACTAATAAATTGAAACTGGATTTTAGTAAAGTAAAAGATATGAACGAACAAAATAATTTTCTTAGAAAAGAACTGGAAAACGTCCAAAAACTTTCCAAAGATGTTAATAATCGCTTACTCGAGGCGAACCAAGAATTAAAAGATTCACATAGAAAACACACTCTTATTTGAAAATTGAAAAAAAAAGAAAAAAAACATCAGGAAGAATTAGGTGATATAATAAAACTTCATGATGAAGAAAAATATAAACTGATACAGCATTGGTGTTCTGTAGAATGTCAAACTGCCATAAAGGGTTACATTGATGGAAAAGTGCAGTAAATATTTAAATAACAATCCATGACTTCTTAAGTAATTGTAACAATCTTGATGTTTTACTATGGAACAACTACATGAAGTGCACAGTGACATTAATAAAGTAGAATCATCGATAAAAGTAGATGTATCTTCTTCATTAATATCAGAATCAACGACTGATATTATAAAGAATGTGCATGATATTCCAGAAAATCAAAAAAAAAAAATAAGTCACAGGAATGTACAGATAATACAATTCAAGATGGTTTAGTAGTAAATAAATGTGATGTAACAGATTTAAATAAAAACAAAAAAAAATTTTTAAAGTAAGGAAAGTAGTGAGACAGAGAGCATAAAGAACGCTGCGATTAATGAAGTAGAACAAGAAATAATAAATAAGGACCCACAAATTGATGATCAATATAAAAAAAAAAAAGATGAGAAATTTCAAGAAGAGCAAGCAGAGAATACAACTGAGATTGGAGATCATTCAAGATATGCAGGTGACACATCTTTAGATAAAGAAAGTACGAACGATGTTGAAATATTTAATACAAATGAGGGTGAACAAAACATTGAGAAACACAACGTTTGTACAGTGTTAAATATAGATACAGTTAGTGTTACTAATGCTCAGTGTCAAGCATTAATTAAAACACTTGGTGAAACTTTTGATGATAAAGCCCAAACATTGCATCTCACGGATACAGACACAGATTTGTCTAAACTAGTTGATAGTAGTTCAGAAGTAATGGTACTGACTGTAGAAACTACTATATATTAATGATATGAATGAAAGTACGGAAAAAATATTGTTTTAACTGTACATGAAAAGGATGCTGTTGTAAATTCCAATGAAGAAAAAAAAATGTTTCTGCAGAACAAAAAGGAATGAAGAACGCTGAAATTGTAAATGAAGAATTTAATTCGATAGGTTAAGCACGAGAAAGTGATGGAACAATTATAGAAGTAATTTCAACAGAAATTGTGGCTCAAGAAGTTTCTGAAAATTGTAGCCAGAAATACAATTATGACATATTAAATCATACAAAGACAAGAAACGATTCTATAACTCCTATTACCTCAGGAGTAATTAGTGATCTAGAAACTGCAGATGACATTGATATTAAAGAAAAGAATAACAAGAAACAACAAATGGAAATGGCAAGATTGATCTTTTGATAGTTCACATAAAATTAATGTAGAAAAGAAAATTATTCATAATAAAATTGTCGTACTTATACATGTTGCTAATACAGAAGGAAGGAATAAATCTATAAGTGAAGCAGATAAAGTGCGCATAACTAACAAAAGAAGTGTCATTCAGGATATCTTTGATGATTGGGGCATTGAAAATGCAGAAGATGACAGTCAGTCGGTATCTAAAGCTCCAAATACTGTGGAAATTGAATTGAAAAGTTTACTAAATGACACAAAAACACGAACTATAGAGGAAAGCACAGTTGTACTGGTTGAAGAAGAAATTACATGCATGGAAAAAGAACCAGTTGTAGATGCTGAAAAGGCTTTAGAAGTTGCTAAACAAAACAAAGAAATGCAAGTATCAAAGGAACAACTGGATAACAATCAAACTATAAAGAAACAACAAGATAGTATAAAACCATTACTCAAAGACCACTAACTCATTCTATATCACAGGCTGTTAGAAAGTCTACAAAAGATTCAACACGTGATACTGCGGCATTTCGTCAAACTTAGCAAACTATCCCTATTAATCGTAGTCGAAATTTAACCAGCCAACAACCTTCACAGGTTGAAATAGCAAAAGCATATACCACGACGAGGAAGAACAAGTACAAGTCGAACCAGTCAGAGTCCAATTCCATCGCTCCATACTGAGGAAACACCAAGATTTTGGAGGACCAAAATCAATCTAAAGAGGGGGGTATGTGACATCAATCACATCTCAACCTACATCAGTGATAATACATCGACACCCGACCTTCGGACACTTTTGGACACATCACCACCTTATCATCATAGCATACACCAAGGCTGTGACGCACCTCCGTCCACATCAGAGATAGGATATGGACCCCCGACCTTCGGACACTTTTCTACATCATAACCTACACCTAGCCCCTCAACATCCTAAAACCAAAACGTATATAAACCGAGACTTCACCCAGCTCGGGCAGTTCTTGTTCCTCTTCTAGTTGCTGTACTCATACAACCCCTATTCTCCGGTTCGGTGTTATTTTGTAAGTGTTTATAATAAAGTTTTATAAAGGAAAATAAGTAGTTGGGTTACGACTCAGCCTTCTTACTACCACCCAAGTACCAACTTTACGTGACAGGAACCGCCTCGGACCTAAGACTGATAATATAGGACTTGGGTTAAGTAGTAGAAAGGTAGTCGCGATACACTATGTGGTTTTTAATAGTTCTTACACACGGTGTGTACGCGAACCTTTCCCACCAAACTAGATTAAGAGTGGGGCCGCTCCACTGGGATACGTCGCAAGAGAGGGTAGGAGATCCGACCGGCCTTGGATACAGTGTCCGGCCGTGGGAGGGAGGAATCCGTCTTCAATGTCTCTGCCATGTACATAGCTTTGTTTCCCCCTCCTTCCATTGTGTCTAAGGCATGAGCCTGCTAGGTAAGCCTTACTGATGAGTCCACTAGCAGGCTCTGGACGAAACACACTTTTTTTCTTCTTTTTCTCCGTCTTCCTTCATATATCCGTGATAATTGTAGGCTGCTGGCTGTAGATGTCGCTTTGCCGGGGTGTAGTACTGCTGTATTTCCTTCTTATTTAGATGTCGTGGAAGAAACATCGGACTTTGGAAAAGTACGAGGTGCCGGGATTTGAACCCGGGATCCGAACGTTTGTACTCTATGGCGCTAACCACTGCGCTGCCGTCGTCCGACACTAGTTGGTTTCGAGTGGTGAGATTTGCGTTCTCGTGTGCCGCCACGAGAGGAAATCTCAGTGTGGGTGTGCTTTCTGAACGAAAAACGCGGATTCGTTGTTCACACTTTTCGTTAGGAAAGTGAGGGTGCCCATTGATTATAGCCAACGTTAATGAACGAAGATAGGAGGAGGAAGCCTCCTACCAACGTGGCTCGTGGGTGACATTGTTTATTGGAAAAATAACTACCCGCTTTCTCCGTTATTTGTAAGAGTGCGCAATAAACCTAAGTATTGTTCTAAGGACCATCCATAAACCGAAAACACTTACAGGGTTAGAGATTCCTTCAAGCTATTAAGATTACGTCAAAGGATTCAGTTTATAGTATATAGTATGTAGTAGATCAGTATATAGTATAAAGCTTCAGACGGCGCACGGACCATCGTACGTGCCGTAACATAGAGAGTTATAAGAATATACATAAAATATAATTAAACATCGCAAAAGTAACTTAATTAGAAATGACTAGAATGTATGATGTATAATATAATGAATTCAAATTGTCTAAAAAATATTACAAATTTATAGAGATTTTACTATAAAATGCTTTTAATAGAAGCTGATATAGTTATATAGCATTTTCAAGCATTTACGAACATTAATGTACGAATTTGAAATTAGCAATATTGAAGCGCGGTACTCGGAAAGACGAATGTACATGGATAATTGTATGCACCAATCAACGATACGGTTATAATTGCATGCTTGATAGAAAAATATCATCGTAAAATTGATATGATTTCATGGAAACGCGTCTAACTTGGTATCTCGAAAGTATCTTGAGCAAACTAATTAGCGTGCCTGTTATGTCTTTTAAAATGTAAATTAACATGTAACAAAGAAACCTTCATCAATTTGATTCGCTTCAAACTGCGCAAATAAGTAGTATAAATAATATTTGTGATAGATTTGGCATAAATTCCATGTTTCCTTTAATATTTGCCTTTAGAAAGTCCAATTCGTTTCACGATTATACAAATTACTAAAAAAATGTCTATATTAGTAATTTATTTATTTTGCATTAATCGTGACATGTTAGTTGCATTATGTTATATGTAAACTACCACAGAGGAAAAATGATAATCTTTCAGTTATTACTTTTCTGATTTTAATGTCATTTTATGAGTACTTTAACACGAGGTACTTGTAAATGAAAACAACCAATTAGGTCTAAAAACATAAGCCTGTTACCAAGACTCTTATTAAATTGAACAAGCTTTTCAAAAATCGAACGTGTATATTAACGCGAACTTATTATTTGACTGATTTGACTGATTTGACTGACATCCGAAATTGGTGAGATCATATGAAATTTTGCTTTTCGCGGTTCGGTGTATAAGAACGCGTCACCGATTGCTCAACTTTCGATATAAAAAGCGGATCAAGTCTACCGGATTATCCTACAGACACGCATTAATTCGTAAGAGTTAGTCATCATCTGGATAATAATTATCTGAAGAAACTTTCAACGTGAAAATATAAAATTTTCATTGATTACATATTGCGTTCGCCATAATTGAAAAAATGGTAAACCTTCGATCTCATCTTTCTAATACACATTTTCTTTACCTCGTGATAAATAAATTCTTGGAAATTTAGGAAAATTTTCAGTGATCATTTTAAGGAATTTGACAAATTTCCAACGAGACTATGTGACACCGTTAGGTAAAAGTGATTCAAATGTAGTAGCGATATTAAACGAGAAATCTATAAAGGTGTCATTAGAAATTCTAAGAATGTTTCTGCATCTTTATCTTAGGTATTACGCCAATAGTTTTCATTACCGTGATGTAATATTTATCATGCTTATTTTGTACGTAAAACGAATCGTTGAAATATTCCCGCAGCTAACGAAGCATTTCCCAAAAGTTAAACCGAAGAAATTAACGCGAATAGTTAAGTGAAATTTTTCCATTAACTTGCTGACCAACCGGCAAATAAAAAATCATAAAAATTGTTTCAATGTGTTGAGGTCACGCATAACTTCTTTTTTCATTGACGATTACCAAACAGGTAAAATTTCGAAATTGTACGAAGGCCACGTGACCAGATCGTATTGGAATTTGAAGTGCATGGAAAAAGACAACTCGAAGTACAAACGTGAACTAATGGATGCAGAAAAGCAATTAACGCCAAACATCCGAACAGCATCTTGGAGCCCGTCATTGTTCTGAAATAAAAGAAGTGACGAATTAAAAAGACGCAGGACTAATAATAATAAAGGAAACTTAGTTCGTATTATAAATTGAATTTACATCAGAAAAGAAGCACGATCAAGCGAAACAGATCGTAGAAATGACAAATATCATCGATATACGTTTCAGTGTAATTTCACTTTTGAAAATTATTTAGTTTAATACGATCGTATTCATCGCTCTGAAACTTTCATTGTGCTGCAATTTGTGCTGCGTCTTTTTAATTTCTCTATCTTTCTGTGTTTTCGGAAAAATTACTTGAAAGATTAAGAATTGCTTGCCTTATTTTATTTTCGATTAGTTAGGATTTGATTATTCCAGGTAAGGTTTATTATTTATAACAGGTTTTATCACTTGTTTATTATTTAGGAGTTTGTTATTTTAGGATTAGTACCTTTTAGGATTTCTTATCCTTCGAGTTTCTGTTTCAGATATCTAGGTCTATTTCAAGATGTTTTATTACATTAGGATTATTTATTCGATTAAGATAATTTAAGAGTTTCACAATGTGCAAAGAAATAATCGCGTGAAATTTAGATTTATGCTTTAAACGTATTAAACACGCGGTAATTTCAATGTCTATAGCCTCGAACGTGTTCTGATTAGTTGTGTCATTGTCTGTGACATTGAAATCACAAAAATCCATTGCAAGTGTGCTGTCATGCAATGTGGATGTAATTGGGTTTTTTGGGGTTAGGTTGGGGTTAGGTTGTATCATCTGATTTGTACAGTACTATTTTAACGCAAGGACAGGAAAGTTATTATATATTTCCCGTCCATTATTTGAATCGTTGTGAAGTGTAACGAATTATATTCGATTCGAGGAGATGTTAATGAATTACCCATTTCATATGTAATTACATGGAAATAAAAATCATTGCAAAAATAATTGATCTAATGACAACGGAATTTCCAATATTTTTTTGTTTCGTCACGTCTTTTTCGTAATATATCTTTTATAGGTACGTGATTTATTAATCGTTCGAATGGAAATAATTATTCGTATAATATTCAAACGATTCTAGCCATAAAATAAATTAAAACGATACCTGTCAATGATATGCAATCTGCGTATGACGTCAACCTCGATCTATGCTTATACAAGAAATTTTATCAATCAATGACTAGATATACAATAATCAAATATTATAAAATTTCCTGAAAACCTTTAGGTGTTAATATCTTTAATATTTGCAAGTTATTGTTTAGCGCTAATTAGTTAGAATGTAACAAGTGGTGTACCAGAATTGAGATAATTAAGCCACACGAACAATCTTATTCAGATCTTTTTAATTTTTTAATTCTCTTTTGCTCTAATACTTCGTAAAATTAATCTTCATTAGCTACTACACTTCATAGAATAACAAGAGATAATTTTTCTTATATAACGTTTCATTCATAAAATCTATCATTAAAGTATATCTTCATAAAAATATCATTCCATACTAACGGTATATTTGGTGTCATACGATATAACAGTTACCAGTGATGACATATGTAACTTTATAAAGATATCTCGTTTTATTATATATTAAAAGAATGTACTCATTGCTGCTATATTTCAGATGAAAAAAAGGAGGCAACGATTTTACAGTAAAATCGTTCGTTTACAACTGATTCATTTACATTTCATGATAATACTGTGCATTCTGAATATGCTATGATTTGGTTTAAAATAATAAATAGTCCATTCTTGCATACTATTGCTCCAGCTTTACTTGTATTTTCGATATTGGTATAAATAGAAAGACAATTAATGTCGTTCGAGTCTATTTTTGGATCATTTATATTACGTTTAATCCATATAGTTATCATATGAGACATAGTATCGTAAAATTTGGAAGAATAAAACGTTCGTACAGGAAGTACATTTTATAAGAACTCCAACAAATCTGCGTGTGCACCTAAAATACAAACTGATAGTGATTGTTCATAAGTTTATATACATTATCTAATGTCAATCGAAGGTATCAATTCTTTTTCTCCATAAGAGTACTTTTTCATTTATATGTGTTCAAAAATACATGTGTTCAACCGTGAAGCATATGTCACCTACAACGAAAAAGAGTTTTCCTATACTTAATATTTCCTTTATATACCTATGAAAGTCTATTCTTCGCGTAGTATGAAATTATGAATAAATCTGGAATATTGTTCAATCTGAAAAGAAAAATAACTTATTGACATCATTCATTGATACGAGATTCAGAATGTTTGTTTTGTCTTGCAGAAAAAGAAGGCAGCCCTCCCTTTCTTTTAATGTGAAATAGAAAGCGAAAATTTGAAAACAGATTTTTTGGAAATTTACTTGCAAATATCGTTTTCAATATCGTGATTTTCTTCCCAATGGTACTGTACTTTCAAATTTTCCAGTATCCCTCTAAAAACAAAAAGTCGAACCTCGTTATTGTTAACGTAGGCATTACAAGGAAGCGAAGTATTAGAAAGCAGCTCCTTTTTATTATGGATTTCTTTATAATCATGTAAATAAGAAATTCCGGAAATTTTTTCCTCAAGAATTTAATTCTTGTGTTTTGATTGATAATTATTACACTGCATACTAACTTTTCGCATACTGTTCGCGTCTAACAGTTTCCTAATAATAACTACTTCAAAATTACATATGTTCTTGCACGAATTCAAAAGTACGTATGATACAATTACAATTGATTCTAAAATAATAATTATTTAAAGATATTAAGATACTAATTAAACGTTTCACTGTATTTAAAAATCTGGAACAACAAATTTTTATTTATAAAAAATGAAACTGTCTTTATATATTCTTTGTCATGATGCTATTTCTTATTACCATGTCGACATTTTTTAAAATTCATTTTGTTATCTCTACGCAATATGAAAATTCATATACTGCTTAATATTTTTTACATATTATCCATCCACCGCATGATATCTCCTGAAAAATCAAAATATTAATGTTATATTATTACAATGCTTCTTAAATTTCAATTTTTGACAAATTTGAAATCCAATATATTTTGCACAATTATTATTTATCAAAAAATTCCAAGTTAGTAACTTTCTTTTCAAATGGCAAATAACATATACTTTGACTTACCTGTAAGTTTTTGTTCCTAATCATCATTTCCTCTTATAGAACACATCATTATTGTTCTCATAATTACTACCAGTGTCATAGATATTGTAGTGGCTACAACTGAATTAATAGAAAATGATAAATAACTGTGTATAACACTAACACATAATTGTGTATAACAATGACACATAACTTTTACTTACATATCTGTCGATAAGGGATTACTGTGATATCCTGTTGATGTTTCTTAAGGCACTTGATTAGGTGCGATACGGTATCATTCCTTATGGTATACTGTAGATAAGTATTTTAGAAAATAACAAGAATAAATCTAAATTATTCAGAGGTTCCAGTTTCGGCTTAGACATAAATACAGGACCATTTGCAAAGAAGAAAGGGTGCGTTTCTACAGCCTCGTTATAGTAACCATGAATACCAATCTCTGAATTACTGGTTACTAAACATAAATATCCTATAAAATTTAATATGTTTCTTTAATTTTTAATACATACATGAGTTAGTAGTTCTAAATTATGAATCATCCTACCTGTGATATTACACTTTTCCTTATAATATCATCACTCAAGTGAACAACATTAAGATCATGTAAACCATGTCATCCTATCTTACTGTGAAGATACTTAGTTATGTTATCTAACATTATAAAAATATCATCAAATTCAAGTCCTTTTATTCACATCACATGGCCACGACGATCTGGTTCTTCGTTATATAATGTTCTAAAATTTGTCGTATATATAGGATGTACAAACCGTGATATCAAGGTATCAGTTCTTCCTTCCCAAGGGACAGTTTCATTAAAATTCTGATAGAATTAAAAATTAATTATTAATATTCTAACAATCATATATGTTAAATACATTATAGTCAACGATATATACCTGAGCGAATGTAGGGGTGATTCCTTGATAATTATAAATGTCATCAGCCCACATCATTGTGCCACTTCTTTGTACTCCAGCCTCTAGATTAACAGCCTAAACAAACATACGAAATTTTATAGAAGCTGTACAAAATATAGTATATATGCGCAATATTGAAGCGTTCAAGGGGATATAAAGGTAATGTACATCACATACACGTGTACTCTCATGCAACAAAATACAATTAGATTTAATAGTATAAGCTCTTTTATTCATCATAATAGATTGGAAATTTAAGTGTCTTACGAGGGTGAGTAAAAAGTTACCCGCTCTGTCGGTGTAGAATTTATTTTAAGCAATTGTCAAAAAAGACATACATCATTTTTTGACATAATCACTCGATTTCTGTATACACTTTGTCCATTTGCCGAAGGACCTTTGTATTTTCTCATTAAAAAATGTTTTGGGCTGAGCTGCGAACCACGAATGCATCGTCGTCTTCACCTTTTCATCAGCTTTTCCGGCATCCATCTCGCACAAACTTTTTAAAACCCAAATCTGTCGTGCACTATTGCATAAGCAGAGCCGTGGCTGATTTGCAAATGATTTGCCACATTATCCAGTGTCACTCGTCTATTCCATAGAGCATAAGTTCATGAGCACGTTCAATGTTGTCATCGTGGATGTGGACGGGCGTCCAGCTGTTTTTTCATAACACTTGTGCGATCTTCTTTGAACTTTTGTGCCCATTCAAACACACTTCGTGACAAAACACTTTCTCCATAATGTGCATTAAATCTTTGATAAATATAGGCATCAAACATAACCTCCGACCACAAGAAACGAATCACAGCATCCTGCACTGTTTTCCTGCAAATCACCATTGCAAAGCGCCATTACTCGCGCAACGGTCACAAACGAATTGACGTAACACAAAGAAACCTGCGCAGCAGCACTGAACAGATATTGACGTCATACGAAGAGTGCAGATGGATCAATACGGTCGACAGAAGTTTTAACTATCTGGAGTGCGGATAAATTTTTACTGAGAGTCGTATAGGAATCTATAATCTGTAAGTACACCTTTGGCTGAATGGAAATTTCTCTTACATATAGTCAAAAATGCAGAAACTGTGTATTGAATTGGAAAGTGATAAAAAATAAGTGAAGTTTCGAGGTTGCATGTGATTGCATGAGTACACAGGACGTTTTTAGCGAATAAAAAATAATTTTGAAAGACACGAGACTTATCTTGTATTTTATGCACTCTCTGTGTCCGAATTTCCAGAAGCTCTCTATCTTATGAAGTGTTTTAGATTAGCCGGAAAATTTTGTACGTACATACAAGAAGTATACGATCTAAGTGGAATATTCCATTATTCTCTTGATACAACAGAAACGAAATTTACAGAACTTCTCAGAAAGTTGGTTTATTATTACCAAATTAATAGAATTAATATACGTTTATCATCTTTACATACCTAAGTCGTGGAGGTTTATCGTGCGTAAAAAATTAGTGTCGTTTCAAAGTTACATTTCGTACATTTTAAGCCTATAATTTGTAACGTACAAAACAATGTAAATTTGAGCTGTTTCTTATCTCCACAATAAGAAAATCCAACTTTACGTTTTTTACACAATGATATTTATGGAACAGTAATATCATATTATTGCATCGCTTGGAGAATGAAGTCAAGGTACGATGTGACCCTAGTGTAAACGCTGGGATACCCAGCTGTGCCGCACTTATAAGCATAAGACACAATACCTATTAAATACGAGGTTAATTCATGTTGTATCAGCAGTGGTCCGCCGCGGTCAGCCTGAGAGGATCGTTAAATTTTTAATCAAAGATACTGAAATATATCGATCGAATTGTATTGAAATTATACTTATATACAGTAATAATCTTCTATTGATTTGTGTATTGAAATACTCCAATTTATAACGTACATGTTATATGTATTTTGAGCAAAACTAAGATTAGAAGGAAATTAGATTAAATACCATAACGAGGTGCGAGAAGTGGGCAAAACTATTAAATTGTGTTTATCTATTATTTTTAATGTTTAAGACGTCGATTTGATGTTAATTCGAATCGACGTGTCTTCAGATACCGTATAGTTTGTAGTAACTCTGTAACTTAATTACCGTACAAGAATCCTCTCCACCCTGAGCATGTTCGGCGCATATTATACCATCAGTGATATCAGGTGCATTAGGAAATTTGGAATAAGCTATTTTGCATTAGGCGTTCTTAATCACTGGCATTTGTACTTCCATTAATGCATTACGTCGTGGTCGTCCTACGAAGAAAATAAGAAAGATATTTAAGACTGGAACTGTTTAATTTTATTATAAAATTGATATCACTTACTATATCTTAATGCTCCCCATCCAGCAACAAGGGGGTTATAGCCGACGAAGTTGCTCTTTCGTAGGGGCTCTTTCGTACAAATGGGATATACGTACCCTGAAAAATAAAAAATAAATGAAAATGAATACCCTGCTTTATGACACAATATATGTGTACATAAAAATTTCAGGATAAACTTCAGATACTCAATAGCATATATATATATATATATATATATATATTTGAGGACTTACTTGAAAATGGCACCTCCTCCACCAATCTAAGAATGGCAATATTATGATTGTGTATGTTTTCTATTCCATCCATATGTGCACAATGTGCTGCGGTCAAAACATGCCTAGTCGATATCAGGGAACCTCCGCACTTCCATAGTGGTTTGTCTGGGTTTCGGGGATTACGAAAACCTAATGCAGCGATCCATGGCCAAGCGCCTAACATGCAATAGTCATAGTTGTGAATATACATAATTTTTTCTCACATAATGAGTAACAACGATTATTACCTATTCGATATTCGATCATACAGCAGACGATAAGTACATACGTACAAATACTCTGAAATAGAGATTTGATAAAGACGGAAATTAAATTTTTATTCCAGTGGAATACAAATTATTAAATAATTCTATATAATTTCTATTTGAACTATACTGAACTATAAAGTTCAAACGTGTAATTTCTCCCCTAACAGTTTTTGATCTCTATCCATATTATTACTCCTATATCAATTTTTTATTTCAAGCAAAAAGATACTCTTCCTAACATG
>NW_022883249.1:0-15819 GCF_011952255.1 Bombus vosnesenskii | reverse complement strand
AAAAAATAATACATTTTATTTTATAAATAAAATTTTTTATTGATGATTTATTAACATTTTTATTATACTTACTTGATTAGGAAAACAAATAATTGAATATCCATATACAAATTTAAATATATTATTTACATCAGTATATTTTATATATTTAATTTTATCATTTTTTATAAATAATATTTGAGATATATTATTAAAAAAAATTAGTTAATGAACTTGAATAAGTATATGACTTGAAATCATATTATAGAAATAAAATTTTCTATTAACTTTAAATAAACAAATATCTAATTATAAATTAAAATTTAATTATATAATTAAATTATTATAATTATTAAACATAAATAATTTATTTAATTTAAATCAAAATTAATTATATTTACATTTTCTTTTTTAATTTTAAATTTATCTAATAAATTTATAATTTATTTAATAAAACCTATAAATAAGTTAAATATAACAAAAATTTAATTTATATATATATATCTATAAATATATATATATAAATATTATAAAATTTAAATACACATAAATTTATAGATATATATTTAATATATTTAAATACACACACAAATTTACTTATTTATATTTATATATATATAAACACAAACTTACTAATAATATTAATATATTTATATAAATACATACAAATTTATTAATATACACACATATTTAAATATATATATAAAATACACACACACACACATATTTAAATATAATTTTTAAAATAAAATTAATTTTTAAATTAATAATATTAATTAAAAATCAATAAATAAATGTTAAATAATTTATTTATATATATATATATAAATTTAATAAAAATTAATTTTTTAATTAATTAAATTTATATAAACAAACTTTTATATATCTAAATATAATAATTAAAAACTTAATCTATATATATATATATATGTCGGGTTTACATTAGAATTAGGGTTAGGGGCGTGAAACGAATCTTCGTTTGGATTACACATCGTCGTTATGCAATAGAGAAGACATTGACTAGTGCAAATACGATTATTATAGAACCGGACAAGTAACCGCGGTAGTTAGGTACTCGAGGAACTAATGACAATGATCCTAGGTTCAATAACGAATCCGCGGTCGACGGGATGATAGATGAACGTACTCACAAAATCTAAGTCGGACGCGTAATATTCACAGATCGTAAAGAGTTACTCCTTTCATCAATGAGATCGCGAGCGAGAAAGCCTTTCCCGTCCCGATGATGCCACAGAGGAAAACTATAATGGGGTGTGTCCAAGGACACGAGATCATCGGATTCGTCGAGAAAAGCCTTCGTTCAGAAAGTAAGGGAAATTGGCGTTGCTGCTAATTGGTCAATCTCCATATCGGTGGTTAGAAAAAGATGCTAGCCGCCCTCGAGGGAAAGTTGCTAGTGGGAGACGCCGCTCGTTGAAAAGTATGTCTCCCCCATCTTCCCGTAGTTGGGACAAAGACCGTTTGTCTGTTTGAAGGACTTTAGTTAACTAAACCTTAAGATTTATAACGGGCCCTCGGGCTAGCCGAACATGTACTGCGGAGACGCATCGACATTTGGCAATCATTTTACTCGAAGAATAGGGTCTGCGTGTGGAGAGCCACGGGACAGAAACCGTTGGAATGTTTACTGTCGCGTGTCGCCACGAATATTTCTTTTAAGGAGAGCTATAGAATTGCTCCATACCTTTGTTAGACAAAGCGTTCATCCCGTGACCGCGGCTACGTTCGGCGACTGACTGTCGCCTCGAGCCCAAGCTCATTATCACAATTCTCGAATAATTACAATCAGGTTGAATAACTACAATTGTTCAATTACAGTTATAGTAGACTCTAGGTTACAATGTTGCGGGATTATCCAAAATTCCAAAGGCTCCGGTGTTCTTTCATCTCCGACACGGCCATCCTGACTATCACACGTCCTCGTGTGTAACTAAAATATCGTATTTCTTACATTAGATTCGATACAACTGACATTATTTGCGATTTAACTAAATGTCCAAGTAAGTCAAGGGTCCAGTGCAATAACAAAGTTTCGTTCGGAGGTTTGACAACAGAAAAATAAAAGAGAATAGGAATTTGTAATGTTATAATTTGTATTCAAAGTGTTAGGTGCGTTCTGTGAGTCGCCAGTCAGACCGTAATGACACAACAGATCATTTTCGATTTCGTGCACCAGTGAACCTCAGTTTGTTGGATCATATTGCCACGTTGGGTGCATTACACCCAGAAAGCACGTAAGCCCACTCAACGGGTTACAACAAAAGCACGTAACCCCACTCAACGGGTTACAACAAAAGCACGTAACCCCACTCAACGGGTTACAACAAAAGCACGTAACCCCACTCAACGGGTTACAACAAAAGCACGTAACCCCACTCAACGGGTTACAACAAAAAGCACATCAACCCACTCAACGGGTTACAACAAAAACACATCAACCCACTCAACGGGTTACAACAGAAACACATCAACCCACTCAACGGGTTACAACAAAAACGCATCAACCCACTCAACGGGTTACAACAATAGCACATAAAACCACTCGGTGTATTACTATGACCACAACGCAGTGTTAATGATCCTCTGAGGTCAGTGTACTTGCATCGTTATTATCACCGCCGTTGTCATCACCGCAGACGTCTAACTCAGCAGGGACGCAACCTTCTGGCATTTTGCTCAGTCTGTCGTGTCTGTCCTTATATGATCGTTTGCCGTCTAAGGTTTTTAGGGTATATCTATCTCCTTCCAAAGTCTCTGCTATTACGAATGGACCCCTGAATTTCGGATCTAACTTCGTCTGGTTTCTTTCCTCGTTTTTGCGTAATACGAAATCGCCAAGGTTGAACCTAACTATTTTAGCTTTGTTTTCATCGAACCTATCCTTATCGTATTTGGCGCTTGCTTCTATATTCTTTATCGCCTGCTGTCTTATATGGGAGATATTTACTTCTCTTTCTTGGATATTGTCGGGTAGGGATAAGCCGTAGGGTCTCGCTGTTTTACCGATTAGTAGTTCCAACGGGCTTGACTTAGTCACGCGGTTGGTGGTACAATTTAAGGCCAGTTGTATTTCCCCGATCGCGTCTTGCCAGGACCGCCAGTTGGTTTCTATTGTTGTGAACATGTTTTTTTAGCGTACTCATAATACGCTCTACCTGTCCGTTGGCCTTACTAGCTCCGGTCGCAATTAAATGGAGTTTAATGTATTTATCTTGACAAAAGTCTGGAAATTCTTTGCCCGTAAAACATCTTCCCTGATCCGCTATTATCCGGCAGGGACTGCCGAATAAAAATATAGTACTTAAGTGCTTTAACTAAGGTACTAAGGAAATCTACTTTACCAGTATGATGCAGATATGCGAATTTAGTGAAGACGTCGACCAAAACAATGACATATTCTTTCGAACCACTTTTACCGCTTAGTTTGCCCGTTATGTCCACGTGAACTGTATGCCAAGGTATGCTGGTCTTAGGTATAGGATGTAATTCAGCTCGTATTTTACCTGAACTGGCCTTCGAAACTTGACAAGCGTGACAGTTCTCTACGAATTGGCGAACATACTCCGCCATTCCTTCGAACCAGTAACACTCGCACAGTTTCCCAAGCGTTTTATCCCAACCTAAGTGCATAATTGACTGTTGCACATGGTTAATAACAGATCATCTAAAACCTCTGGGGACAATGGACAAGCAGAGAGTTCTGCCTTTTCTCTGTATTTTACGATGAAGGGTACCGGACCGTAACTCACACGCATTCACGACGTCTTCCGCGAGCTCTTCGTTCTGTAATTTATTGACGATCCCAGAAATTTGGGAGTCGCGACGTTATTCCAGTAATAGCTAGTCTTCGGAGATTTCGGTCAGATTGATTTCCTTCTCTATGACTTCGTTGATCGTAAGGTGATCCAAGTCTAATCCAAGGATTTCGCGAGACAAAATTTACGTGGGCCATTCGTTTACCCTCCCGGTACAGAATGTCAAAAGTAAAAGTTTGTAAGTAAGCCCACCCCCTGTAAATTCTGCCATTTAAATTTATCTTACTACTGGATGCCTTCAAAGGATTACAATCGGAGACGACAAGAAATTCTCGTCCGTGGAGATAATGACGGAAATGCTTGACGGCGTTCACAACTGCTAACGTTTCTAGTTCGTAAGAATGACACCTAGATTCCGCAGGGTTACTTCTTATACTGTAATATTCTATTACTCTATTTTTACCTTCAATTTTGTGCATTAAAATAACCTCATATCCATCCGAACTAGCGTCGATACGAAGTTCTATCGGGTAGTTCGGGTCAAATACCATTAACACCGGCGCGTCGGTCAGGGCGGAAATTACCTTTTGCCTTATTTTTCCATGCCTATCTGTCCAAGTCATGTTTTTATTATCGGAAGTAAGCGCATACAAGGGTTTCATTACCCGTGAAAATTTAGGAACGAATTTTCGGAAATAAAGGGCTAAACCTATGAACTGCCTGAGCTGTGTGACGGTCGTTGACGCAGGTAAAGAACTCAAGGGGTGCATTTTACCCGGATTGGGACGAACTTCTCCGTCGTAAATTACATATTCCAAATAGAGTACCGATGCCTTTAGAAAAGAACATTTTGAAAAGTTAAAGGAGAATCCGGCTTTTACGAGGGTATCTAGTACGGTGTGCAATACTTTTAGAGCTGGATCTATCGAGTCGGCAATAATTAGGGGATCATCCAAATAGACGACAACGTAAGAATGGCACGTTGGCTGTTATACGTGTTTTCAAAAGAATCTCAAGAATGATCTCTCGTTTCGTTTGTTCGCAACCTCGAAATCAGCAGCCGCTGCTGAATGGAACGAAGGGAAGTGTAGTACAGATCACTCCGACCAAATGATTTCTTATGTCACCGCAATTAAAAAGGGTCAAATGCTACAGAAGACTTGGCACACGACTACTCCTGAGGATTTTCGTACTAAACGCTTTGATGGTTTACAAAATTGTAGCAAGGAAGAACATAAATATTAGAATATTTAGGCAAGTATGAGCTGCACAATTATTAGGGTTGTCCGAAAGTATAAGAATCCCCATTTTCGACGGGGTCAGCATAGTATCGCCGTCCCGAAAATGACTTCCGGAAGAAATATTAAACGCGCACGCACTTATGTTATGCAAATAAAGGACATCGAATGGATCGAACAAAGGCACAAAAGAATTCGAAGAAAACAACAACTTATTATCCAAATTGCTCATCGAGAGTAATCAATGCTGTATACTTTCTAGAATTAGGATGAATAGGGATTTGAAGAAACACACCAGCCATGTCCAGAATAATAAAATATCTTGCTTTTGCAATCTCGCGACTTGATCCGCAATGAGGGGTAAAGGATACCGATCCGCGACCGTATATTTATTTAGTTCTCGAAAATCTACCTATCATCTATCTGAACCATTGTTCGTCTTCACGAGTAACACAGGGCTCGCGAACGGTGAATTACTAGGCTTTATGATTTTTGGCTGTAATTAAGTCGCTTGTTCTATCACGTACTATTCTATTCTCGCTCTATTAGGACTCCTTGTACGGCGATGTTAGGATCAATTAATTGTACTTCTAACTGGCCTGTATTTTTTGTACGAGTACGTAGGGAACCCGTAACGGATGAATCTCTGAATTTTCGAAAAGAAAGATTAATCGACTTTTATCGCTACCACGTACCTCATTGTCAACTCCATTAACATCGATCTCGTTTTCAGCGGTTTTATTACAGGCATTAATTATTTTTGTTTTACACATAGCGAGGCTATTTTGTGTAATATTACGTCAAAATATTGGCTTAAAATTTAACGAGTAATCGCGATATCGTATTGTTAAATAACTATCAGCGAGGACATGAAAATTTATCTCTAACCACTAACACCTGCAACGGACAAGATTTGAGCGATACGTTTAGTACCAATATCTCTTATTCCTCGCATTACTACTATATCAATCGTTCTTTTGTCAGAAATTCTCAAGACTACGGATTCTTTAATTAGCGAACACTCGGCTCCGAAATCGGGGTAAAATGGAAACGACTCACCCGGATGGCTTGATCTACCACTCAGTGTCTCCACTACGTAGAAGCCGATTCGACACTTGTTATTGAAATTATATTCAGGGCACTGCTTTGTAAAGGATTTTCCTCCATAATCAGATTGGTAGCTGCGCACCATGCAGCGGAGTCGAAGCCCGCGGTTTCAGGGTTAAAACGCGGTGGCGAAAAATTTTTAGGTTCCATACTCGATTTTTGCACTAGCGAGGGAATTAACTCGCGCAAGATGGTCGTAAGCTCTTGCACTGTTATAACCGGCACTGATTCCACTTCTGATGTCGGGTTTACATTAGAATTAGGGTTAGAGGCGCGAAACAAATCTTCGTTTGGGTTACACGTTGTCGTTATGCAATAGAGAAGACATTGACTAGTGTAAATACGATTATTATAGAACCGGACAAGTAACCGTGGTAGTTAGGTACTCGAGAAACTAATGACAATGATCCTAGGTTCAATAACGAATCCGCGGTCGACGGGATGATAGATGAACGTGCTCACAAAATCTAAGTCGGACGCGTAATATTCACTGGTGGTAAAGGGTTACTCTTTTCGTCTATGAGATCGCGAGAGAGAATGACTTTCCCGTCCCGATGATGCCACAGAGGAAAACTATCGCGGGGTGTGTCTAAGGACGCGAGATCATCGGATTCGTCTAGAGAAGCCTTCGTTCGGAAAGTAAGGGAAATTGGCGTTGCTGCTAATTGGTCCGTCTCCATATCCGTGGTTAGAAAAAGATGCTAGTTGCCCTCGAGAGAAAGTTGCTAGTGGGAGACGTTGTTCGTTGGAAAAATAGGTCTCCGGTATCTTCTCGTAGTTGGGACAAAGACTGTTTGTTTGACGGACTTAAGATTTATAACGGGCCCTCAGGCTAACTGAACACGTACTGCGAAGACGCATCGACATCTGACAATTATCTTACTCGGAGAATAGGCTCTGCGTGTGGCAAGCTACGGGGTAGAGACCGTTGGAACGTTTACCGTCGCGTGCCGTCAGAAATATTTCCTTTGAGTGGGGCTATAGAATCACTTCGTACCTTTGTTAGACAAAGCGTTCATCCCTTGACCGCGGCAACGTTAGGCGACGGGCTGTCGCCTCGAGCCAAAGCTCACTATCACTAATCTCGAACAATTACAATCGGATTGAATAACTACAATTGTTCAAATACAGCTATAGTAAACTCTAGGTTACAATGTTGCGGGATTATCCAAAATTCCAAGCTCCGGTGGTCTTTCATCTCCGATATATATATCGCGAATTCGTGCTCATTCGCGCTTGTACTGTCCGGGTAAAATGCGTTGAAGTGGGATCTTGAATACCATGTGTCTAAGAACATTGCTGTATCTGTCCTGTGCGATCATGTATGGTACACATTTTCTTCGCTCAGAAACGGATTTTCATCAGACAAATGGATAAGCCTTGAATTATTTCACAACAGTATATCACAATTGAAATAATGCTAATCGAGTGTGCAAGGTATCAGAACTAAGTCACTGTTGACATTTATCGTAATGGCAGTGAATAATTCTAGGCGGCCGATGGGAAATGAAGAGCTGCAATAAACTAGTTCTGATTCGTACGAACTATACAACAACTACAACCGAATCTCTATCGTATAACTGGTCTGTACATTACCTAACACGTGCCTGCAACGCCCGATTTACATATAGGATGTGGCCGATTTCCATCGGCGGTGAGCACTACCACAGTATTGGTTGAGAACTTTTACTGTGTAAAGTGTCTACACCGCAACGTTAAAATAGCCTCGCTTTCATTGCAATGATACAGTTGTATGTACGATACAGGGGTGCCAAAACCTGTTATGCCTTAAATTACAGCTGTCGCAGGGAAGCAGTGACACGAAAATGTAGAACGGGAGATATTTAGGTTACAATAGTTTAAGAATGAATCTACAACACGTCAACTACTTTCATTTTCTTTCCTTACGAGACCTGAAGAGATAAAGAGATGAACAAGAAATTATACATTGATACAAGAAAGTATACATTGAAGCTATATTTGCCCTCGTTATTTTTTCTTATTTGTGAAAGTGTGTAAGATGTATAATAGACAAATATAGGGAGGATACAAATAGTCTTAACTATTCTGCAGAAGGAGAAAGGAAAATAAAGGGTGATAAGGAAATGGGCATACCATACAAATAATTTCAATATAAAGTCATTTGAAGCATGCTAATGAAAGCATGGTAAGCATGGTAGTGTTAAATTTTTAGAAATATGTAATACCCAAATATGAAATTTGTATTATTTAAGTGTTTCAAAATGTTGGCTATTCCTGGGTGGACACTTATAATTTTTGCTTTAGGAAGTTGAAGAAAATTACATTTATGACGTGAATTTTGTAATAAGCCTCCTGCTCTATGGGAAAGTCGTATTGTGAAAGGCATCTAAACATGTATGTATTGTTTAAATATTATTGCTTTTATTATACTCACAAAAAATAAATAATGTGATGTTAATACAATGAGTCATAAAATGTTCAAATGCGTTGCGTCAAAATTTTTATGACAATTTTTATATTTATAAAAGCTTTGTCTTGTTTTAATTACATAAGTACATGATAGTTGTAACAAATTTTTGTTCCATCAGTTTTCCGGCAGGTAAAAATCAAAATATACTCATTGAAGTCAAATGTTTTCAGATTGAAAATTGCAAATTTAATATAATTGTTTTACGGATTCAACAGTTTTCTCTTAGGTGGAATAATTACTTAAAACATATTACTTGTGCTTTTGATACGCTGAGAACAGAAGAAGATCTCGTTGATGTAACTTTAAGCTGCGAAGGAAAAAGGAATAAGAGCAGACAAAATGCTATTATCTGCATGTAGTACATATTTTAGAGATTTATTTAAGGTAGAGTGAAATTAAGAATTTAATAATTTATTACTGTTAACATATAATTTATGAATGATACTTATTCTATTTTAGGAAAATCTATGTCAGCATCCTGTTATAATATCTCGTAATGTAAAATGATTTGGCTGCATTGGTTGATTTTATGTATCAGGGTGAAGTAAATGTGGTTCGGGAACAATTAGCTAGTTATTTAACAACTGCTGAACTGCTTGCTGTTCAGGGCCTTGCCGATGGTACAGGAAAAGGTAATGATAGTTTAGTAGAGGTATGTTTTTCAAAATTGTTAAATATGATTAGATATTTTCTGCTTAAATTAAAATAATACACTTGTATCACGTTAAACTGTGTTTCAGGATGACATTTTTATATCAACGTTATTGTTTTTGTATTCGTAATGACGCAGTTTTATTTGATACTAGTGCTTCAAAAAATAATTAAAAGTCAATAGATCTTGTTCATATATTTGATTTGAATGTAATTTAATATATTAATATTTTTACAAGTTTTATGTTCCATATATATATACATTTATTTAGTTACTATTCTCTGCTTATTTCATACGAATTTCATAGTCTACAGCCTACTTTATCCATTATGTGTGTAACTTAAAATCATTGGAATAATGATTTGTGCATTAACATTAATGTACGTGCCAAATAATACGTGCAGTACATCTTCATACGCTATTGGTTATTTCCTGTAAATGAAGAATATAATGTACAAAATATATAAAATTTAGCATTAAAATTGTCGCACATATATGTAAAAATTAATTGGATTAAAGTATTTTTCAAAAATTCTAAGAATGTAAGGCCGACGTAAGATTTTACACGGAACTAGTATCCATTTTCGCGCGTAAGACTACGTCATAAAGACAGGGGTGGGGGTATAGAAAGCGGACTTTATACGCGCAGCGTAGGCTTCGCTTAGTCATCTTACGACTGTGCTGTGAGGAGGGTGTTTTGCTCGGTGGTTTCAAATCCTTTGTGTGCAGTTGTGTGAATTTCTTCTGTTTTGTTCTACAACAAGCACGAGCCGGATACAGGTTGGTATACTTTTTACTTATTCAATAATTAGGTTAAATAGTTGAGAAAGCATGGCGAGGACAAAAACAGGACTTCCAAAACCGGACGCCGACATTCCTGCCATTCCTAACGGTGAAGAGATGTCGTTGGAAATATACAGGGTGTCGCTGAACCGGCGATACAATTGGAAAGGAGGCGAGTCTGCGAGAAAACATAAATGGAATGTCTAGAGTAGAATTTGTCCTACTGTTGTCGAGCAAAACAGAGTTTGAAAATTAGCGCAGCATACTCGAATTTGGCTGATTATACCGGAGCTGCTATTTTATATTTTCTGCGGAATAATCGTATGCTGTCTCGTATTTTATTGTATAGAATTTTTATGAAAATTATCCACCGGTTTCACCTAAGAGGCTATCATCAAAGAAAATCGCATTCACGCGTATCGTGAATGACATTCCACTTCAAAATATATCTTCCTTGTTTCGGAACTCGATAAAGTCAGACAAACGTAATTTAAACGTAGTAATTAAACTTTACAACTTCAATATTAAAGAAGAAAATTAGAAAAATTATTGTTTGCCACGATTGTTTACACAACGATTTTAAGATAGAGATCACAGTAAGAATTCCACCGTGATGTCATGTAATAGCTAATAATATATATAATATCGGGGAAAAGGGCCTAAGAAACATCGAATTAACCATGAACAGTGTCGCGAGAGCCGAGGCGCCGTCGGTTCCATCAATGTGTCGTCTCAAAATGTGTATCAAATGTGTATCAAAATGTGTATCAATGTGTATCAAAAATAGACTATATATTTTGCCTGTATATATTGTTAACACTGTTATTGAACATTGCGAGGACAAGAAAAGTGTGAAACAAGACAAACGAAAACGTGCGTTTAGCTTAAACGGTGACCGTGTACCTTTCCAAGGTCGGTGCTGCTGATATATAAAGGGGGTCCTCTCCAAGGTCGGTGCTGCTAGCATATAAAGATGGGTTCGATTCCCGGCGGAGCCAGCATCATCTGACCTAGACACAATAATATTGTACAAATTGAGTAAAAATAATTAGAACTCGATCTCTTGTTCAGAAATTGACAAGTTTCTTATTTTTATTTTTATTTTTATTTCTCGCGACATTTTTGGCGATCCTGCCCGGATCTATTCGCCTCAGTGTAAACGAAATTACGATTTCGGCGCACGCGCATCATTGAATATCGAAGAATCAGCGGACCACTGCGAATCTTCGCCAGTACGAAGCCCTGCAGCAACTTTCAACGTTCCGCTACAGTGAAACCAGACGAGAGGACTACGTTCAGCGCAGAGCAAGCCTACGAATAAGATTCGGAATCTAGAACCAACCAGAGAGGAAACATCCCAGAGACTCCTCAACGTTCATAGCTACAACGGTAAGCTGAAAAGTCTTCATTCATTTTTACGTTACCGCGTGGGAAAACCAAGTTTCTCAAGCGTTTCGAGTCCAAATAGCAACAATAGTTCAGAATCATTAAGCTCAATTAGAATCATGTCCACATCACGAAAAGACAAAATCGAAACTATTGAAACCGTTTCTACAAACGGAGGTACGGACAACTCGATTCGTGCCATACTCGACGCGATACAAAAACAAATTGAACTTCTTGCGCAACGTATAGAAGAGACACAACGGACAACCGACAGTGAAAATAAGAAGCGTGCAGCGGAAATAGAACTATTATGCAAAAATATCTCAAAAATAAAAATCGGACGTGACGCTACTACGGAACTAGGCTCCCTTATTATTATGGACGAATCTGTTGCCGCGAGAGATAGTACTTCCCCACCGTGCGTTCCAATTCGAACAGAAGCAGACAATTACCCCTCTTACGAAGACCGTCTACTGCAATTCGCCCCTCCGAGCTTACGGGCTAAAGACGGGATAGCATGTATTCCACAATTAAACGGAGAAGACGATATCGGTGTAGAAGAATTCATACGCGAAGTACGTGAATTGCGAGCCATGTGTAGCGAACCACGCTATTACTAAAAATGATCAAAATCGGGAAAATCACGGGTAAAGCCGCAATGGCCATCCGCAATATACCGATAAACGAATACGGACACCTGTACGACGCCCTACGACGAAACGTAGCCACCCAAGATTCCGTGAGAGAACAACAATACCAGACAACGCGAAAATTTGAACATAGAACTCGATAAAAAGTATCACGGTTGGGAAAAATCTACCGACGCGTTAGCCAAAATTCTCAAAATGACTCCGAACCGTAGATCTTTCTATCAATTATCTAAAACAGAGCTAGGAAATTACGACAGAATCGAATGGTTAACTAAATTAAACGAAATTATTCATACAAACGAGGAGATAGGTATAGGCGACAACAGTTTCACAGAGACCGAGAAGAACGCGATCAAACGAATTTTATTATTCCCGAACGACACCGTAAAAGAATTAAATTTTGCATGGGAACCAATCCAAACATATAGTGACGAAGAAATAGACGAACTATTAAAAGAAAATCACGATTTAGTAGGACATCCCGGTATACAAAAGAATCATGCGACACCTGCCAAACATCTAAAACCACACGTATCAGACCGCGCGAAGAACCTTGTATCACCGACACACCCCTCGAACCAAACGATAAAATTGCTATGGACTTATTAGGCCCACTGAAAAAGACGAAAAAAGGCAATCAGTACATTCTATCCATACATGACGAATTGACAAAATACTTAATACTCGTACCACTAAAAACTCAGCAAACGGAAACAATTTGGAACGCACTCTTGAATCATTACATTTACATCTTTTCCGCTCCAAAAAAGATATTAACTGACCGCGGACAGAATTTTATATCTAGTTTAATGCAACAGTACGAAGACGCGTTCAAAATCAAACATATCAAAACGACATCCTTCCACCCACAAAGTAACGGATCGTTAGAACGGACACACGCAGTAATAACGGACATGTTAAAATCGATACAGCGAAATTCGGATGAAGAATGGGACGATCAACTTAACTATGTATGCCTTGCATATAACACAATGATATACGACTCCACTGGTTACACGCCATTCGAACTCACACTCGGACACCAAGCCAGTCTTCCCTCCACAATATCTAAGAATCCCCAACGCACATACGTAGGACGAAGTCACGTTCCGCAAAAAGGAATGGGAGTCTAGACTCCGACACGCTCGCGAAACGTTGATCAAAAGTAAACAGCGATATCAGCGCGATCAAAGTCGTAAAATTATAAAACCTCAATCAGTTTTCAAAGAAGGAGACTCCGTTTTAATACATAACGATCATAAAAGGCATAAACTTGATGTGGAATGGTTAGGACCATACACGATTAATAAAGTATGTACTCCTTACTATCTGATTCAAGACAAAAAGATACACGGTAATCGTTTAAAACCTTACTTTCCAGGTCGACACTCCTCTTTGCCGGAATAGTATCCGCGCAAATAAATATTACGCCATTAGAAGGAAACTCTGTATTCGTAGAAAACATAGGAAAAGGATATTTGTACAGCGATACTGCCAATGTAATAGTAGGATTAGACACTAGCGATATATACGAGCAGATAAGCGCAATAGAATCATATAAATTAACAATAGACTCACGTGCAATCAGCAAACAATACGTCGAAGAGTTAGGCGGATTACAAAATCGCATCAATAACCTAAAACAACTCGCAAAACACTTGAAAGCGTTAACACATACCCGGAGCACACGAGGTCTGCTTAACATCATAGGTTCCGTATCGAAAAGTCTGTTCGGAACTCTCGACGATGATGATCTTACGCTCATAAACAAAAATATGGACAAACTATTCGATGATAATAATAAAATCAAGACCATAATAGCTAATCAAACAGCACTTATTAGAAAAATTGTAAACTCAGAAAACCTAAACCACTTAGAGAAATCATATAGTGATATATTAAAACTACAACAGCAGGCAAATATCGATAGATTTATGCTTAAGATGATCATGAAAGTCGACACTGCTGTGCAAACTTTGCACTTCCAATTAGATGAAATACTTAACGTCATGATATTAGGCAAACAAGGAATAATTAACCCACAAATACTCGACCCCGATAAATTCATAGAAAATTACGCCAAGGCAATAGGTAGCCAGATGTACAACACCGCGATTCCTGCCAAAACCGAACATTTTCAATTCATACACGACATCAGTGATCTTAAAATCTTCACAATAGATGACAAAATATTTTTCAAAATCATAGTACCTTTAGTCTCTAACACAGAATGGAACATATTACAGGCATATCCTACCCCGATTAAAAGAAATGGAGTATTTTTGGCTCCAGTAGGCGAACATCAGATATATTTATCCTCAGGTCTTTCATTTATAAACGCTGATATCGAGTACTTCAACAAACTTTGTAAGAATCGAGACGGAACCACAATATGCAAACAAACACTACCAATCCATGACAGAAACTCGAGAACCGATTGTCGCAGCGAAATAATAAATTTCAAACCACACATTGAACATTGTCAAATAACTGTACTTAAGATTGAAGACATTAGCTTTATACCGCTCAAAGTTAGCAACTGCTACATTGCGATACCAGCAAATCCGATAGAAATAGACACAATTTGCCAAACGAAACATACCTTACAAAAACTTGACAAGCCTTCCATCATAAGAGCTAACACTTCTTGCGATATATTGTACAAAGACGAACACATGCGTATAGGCGAAACAAAAAACGAAGTCATATACGAAATCAAAACAAAAACCCTAGCGCTCAAAACAAACGATAGTTTCACTTATCTATTAGATAAACTCGAGCGATCACCGAAAATAATAGATAATTTACAAGCCTATAAAACAACGATCGATAAAATAGGCGACGAGATAGAAGCTCTTCATTTCGAACATAGAATCAAAAATATACAATATTGGGGACTAAACATGCTCCAAATATTAGGGTACATAGCATTAGGCATACTAGGTATATATGGATTAAACAAAATAGGGCTATTCAAATGCATCAGGAAATGTATACAGAACAAATTATGTATCAATCTATTTTGCTGCCGACATGAAACCGTAATCAACAGCCACAATGTGACAGCCCCACCAGTACCACTCACCCTGGCCGCATCATCCAACATCTATATTCCAACCAACACATACCACTTAGATGAAGAGGAGGAATCAGGTGTAATTTTCAAACTACGTCGAGTCCGATTCCACAAAAGTTTTCTGAAGAAAACTTGAGGGACCAAGTTCAATCGAAGAAGGGGGGAATGTCACAGGTGAAATTCGAGCAGCCATATGATGAACCAAAATTCCGAGCGCCTTATCACGTGTGACCGTCCGGTCAGCACCCGTTCTCAGCCTCCTGCGTGGTATTCGGTCACTCCAGCCGTTCTCCGAAATATATGATAAGTACAAGCAAAGCCTTCTCCCACTCCAACGAATAAAAGAATATAAATGCTCCCTTCAAAATCATCCAGTCAGTCTAAAAAATTCTTAACTAACCCAAGTATCGAAAGTGTATCATCGCGAACCGAAAATAATATTGTACAAATTGAGAAAAGATAAAAAGAACTCGATCTCCTGTTCGGAAATTGACAAGTTTCTTATTTTTATCTTAATTTTACGCGACACCCTCCTGGATTTTGACATAAGTGTGTTCAGGATCGGAAGTAAAATGTGATGTGTGTGAGAATCCGTACTTGGGCGACGCAGCTTCTACGTCTTAGGTCTCTCCCGAGATGTGAATAATAAAAATAAAAATAAAATAAAGAAAAAGTAAAAAAAAGTAAAAAAAGAAAAAAAGCCTACCTATGAAAACAAGA